>NW_017386029.1:1378898-1596115 GCF_000237925.1 Schistosoma mansoni | reverse complement strand
TCGCCTGTTCACTCGCTCTCTCGCTTGCCGCTCACTCGCTCGTTCATATTCTCTCAGGTGTTGTTAGCTTTCTGACCTGAGTTATTTGACAATAAACTGTAGTCGCTGTTATCCTTTGTCTTCTGATTTTACGCACCGTTAAGATTAGAATTATAACGGTTATCGAAGTAAACGATTAACGAATCGCGGCACTACACCAGAAACTGACTTTACTTAGATAGTATGCCTATTTTTAACTTTCAACTCACTATTATAAATACACCGTTTACTTGAATGCTTCGACGACTGATTTTCGATAAATTCTTGATTGATATAATTTGCTCAACAGTAAAGAACCAAGCAAATATGACATTGATCACTACTCATTGATTATTCAATTATAAATATTTCAGTTAGGCTCATAAAACTCAGTTGTAACATCTTAGATTATGAAACCCGTTGAATTGAGTCCGAACGGATAGGGAGCATCACTTCCTTAAAGATTGCAAAAATGCTTCACGAGTGTCAGCTAACACAAATCAATAGGATGATGTCTACCTGTCGAATACTTCCAACCATGTAACATATAAATTCTGTATAATAAATCAACGTAATCAGATAACCTACGCTGGGTAGCTAGGGAGAGGAAACTGACATACATCTTACGAATTATAAATAAATGACTTCATCCTTGGGTATACATTTGTATTAGTACCACTTCTAGTTATCGATATATGATTCTTGAGGAAATGATCAAACAAGTGTCTGTAGTCAGGTGATTTATCTTAGCTTAAATTATAACACAGATATATCTATTTTATTTGAATTTAGAGAGTGATAATGATATAGTTTGAAAGCTTCCAGGTACTTCTGATTGATTATTCTTCCAAATGTTTCAACAAGGGAATGCTATTAGATCATCTACTAACTAATTGAGCTTAGGATCGGCACAAATTTAGTTAATATTCATAAAACCATTTACTGAAACAATAATATTTTAGACTAAGTAAACTAGAACACAGTACATAAAACAACTTGTCATGGTATTTCTTTCATATACTGCTTAATAAAGACAGCTATATGCTTAAAGAAATCTATAACTATTACGGTGCGTATTCCGTCAAGCCTACTGTACTCTAAGATGATGTTTGACCGATTATGCAGCCATGTAGTTGAATATTTGTTTTATCATTTTTTTAGTCGTAGTTGTTCATTTTCGTTAGCGATCTACATGTGTTGTTACTGATTCAGGCCTTCCTGTAGAGATTGTTACATCATGAACCGATCCAAGTTAGACCACCGTTAGGAACCTGAAAACACTAGACGGGCGTTTCGTCCTAGCATAAGATCCCTCATCAATGTGCACCCACGACTCCACTCGCGAACTCTGAACCTCTAGACTGCTGAATCGGAATCCAATGTTGTTGATTTCTAACTTTAACTTAAGTCGGTTAACGAATTAAATGAAATTCAATAATCACCACAACCCGTTACTTACAATGAATAGTACAACTTGGATGGATGAAATCAATGTAAACATAAAACAAAATAAGTAAGAATATAAAATGAGAAAGACCAGTTCAGTAGAATGATAGAATTCATTTTGAATACAAATTTCCAGGTATAAAATATGGATAGTGATTGTTTTTTCAATCTTAGTAGCCTCTAGGACCAACACTTTGTATGATAGTTGAATAAACTGCATAAATAAAATGATGAAGTTACTTCCTGGATTTCCAAGTGACTAGAAACAATCAAGTTATCTTAAAAATTACGCTGTAAGATGTTTATCTTGCATCATGAAGGTAAGTATTGCGAGATGTAGTTAGAGATTAAAAAAACACTGAAAGTACGATCAATGCAACTTACATTTTATTGGGCCATGTAAGTTATTATTCCTATGTAAACGTTAAAAAACATGGTATAGTTAACTGTTCCCAGTAATAACCTAAAAACGATGTCACTGCAGAAAAAGAAGTATCGACTAGAATTTACTTTGTCCCATTACTACTGAAATTTCTAGACAGTTTTGTGCTTTTATATTGATTTACATTATTTGAATTCAATTTTCATCATATGTTGTTATCTTATGATGAACCAATTGGTTTACTGTTTGATAGCAACTAGCTAAAACATTGTAAGGTTAGAACGTTCCAACTAAACAAGCATTAGTTACCAAGTCACATAACTGACACCTCCTAACAGGTTGAAACTTATTAGTACCGGTCATTGTATCGTTTCTGACATGCATTAGTGCTTTTAAATATTATATTTTAGTTTGTTTTTTACATAATTTATATGTAAGAAGATAATTTAAAGCTAACGCGTACGACCAGTGAACTGAAATCAAAATCCTAATTGAAACACTTTCTTTCTGTTATAGGAAACTGAAACATTCCCAATCAGTGATTCTAAACCATGTCAAAATGATTTACAGAATCAAAAACTTCCAGATACTATGCCGAAGGAAGATACAAACATTCATGATGAAGATGATAGCGATAAACAATCTGAGAACTTCGATCAAAATGTTTTAAATGAGAGAACAACTGAATATTGGATTGATATGTTGTCAGTTGATCGAAATCCTATCAAACGTATTACAAGTTATTTTCCACATATCTGTTAAAACTATATTCATGAGTATATGTTAAGATTAGTAAAGAAATTCAAAACAATGTTCTATTATCAGAAGGGTTTTTTGTGGAGATTTCAGTATTTTCATAGTTGAAATCATGAGTCGATTGAAGCTAGACCACCGAGAGTTTCGAACCCAGGACCTATCAGTCTCACGCCAGAGCACTTAACCTCTAGACCACTGAGCCGGCATCCAACGGTGTTAATGTCTAACTTCGATCAATCCAAGATGTTTGAGCAACCGTTGACCGATTGTCTTTAGTGAGTTGCTATCTCACAACAGACAGGGTTCGAACTCCACTGGTCACTGCTTCTTACTAGAACTCCACTGATGAGGAAACCCACAATAAGACGAAACGGCCTTCCAGTGCTTCCAGGTTTTCCATGGTGGTCTAGCTTCATGACTTCAACTGTGAAAATGTTTTATTAAATTAATTTAAAATTTAAGCAGAAGGTTTTTCAGTTCAGTAATTAACTAGACATCTAAGTACTTCATTTTGAGTTACATTTTTTATTGACAGTCTATTCAATACCATTTAGTTATCCGGATCATAATAGATGAAGCAGAGTTAAGAGTTACAACCTAATGGTTGGAAATGAAATACATCGACTATAAAACCATCGATCTAAATCGCTAAAACCTTCTTTTATAACCAAATTAAGATATTTAACATACATGTAAAGATACTGTAATATATTTGCTGGAAATTGATCAAATTATTGTGTTGAGCGGTTGTCCGAGTCCGACAATGATATAAATGCTTCGTATATGCGAGACCAACCAGAGGATATGAGAAAATCAAAAGTGAGTAGGGAATTGTATTGGCTAACCGAATCAAACTATACGTTAAAAAACCCATCCACAAATATGTACTTGTCTCCCTCAGAAAATCAAGATAAATTTTCAACCAACATCATATATTTGTTTCCTTAAAAAAATAGACCAAATCTAGACCAATAGCATGAACCTACCAGCATTTCTCACTTATCATTTTGCTTTGATTTGAATTGACTGATTACCCCAGCTTATCAAAAATATGCTTTATCAAAATACAATACAGGAAAATATTTTATATTTGATCATATTTTCCGGTAGCAGTTATCAGAGCCGCTACCTAAGAATACGATTAACTTGTAATAGTAGATAATGTTGAGATATCCGCTTAAGGAGACTTCAATACGACTTACTGACTACAGTTAAGTGACAACGAAAACTGTATGATGTCAATCAAATATATATCTTTAACTTCGTAAACATTCTATCCACTAATCACCTTAACATAACGTAGAAATTAAAAGCCAAATACAAGTTATAGTTAAGATACGTATATTTAATACATGCATATGAAGAGCAGATGAACGATCAAATAGTGGTGAATATGAATACTAGCATTTAATCAAAATCAGTGAGCATAGAGTTGAACTTAAAAGAAGGCGAAAAATGTCTAAATTATAATTTGACAATTAGAGAGTATATAACTGATATACATACATATAAACCAATTATTGATAGAAATGCAAATGAATTTAATTTGCAATGTTATAAATAAAAGAGGTATATGTATGGAAGGTTACAATTGTTTATGAAGAATAAGAAAGGTAAAAACATAACTCAATAGACACTATTCTATAATAATGTAGTCATAAATAATAAGTGTTTTTCTGCATTGTTATCTTCTTTTCGCATCCTATAACTAAGGATTATCGTTGAAGAGTTATATATATAGATCACTACCTAGATTCCGTTCGTATAACAATAATCTTAACCAAAGATGGACAGTGGCCAGCAGTGGAATCCAGGACGCGCGTTTCGTCTTATTTGGGACTCGTCAGCTGGATGCACCTGCATCTCAGAGTTGATGTTCACTATGGGACTTGAACCCAGTAACTTTCGCTTCAAACACCATCGCGTTATCGTCTTAGCTACTGAGTCCTGATGGCCACGCACAGTATGCACATATGCTAATAAGAGACTGATCAATTGCAGTCCTAAAAATCAATGGGAAGATTCAAACAAACAATACCAAGTAAATAATCTTAACCGTTTGTAATTAACAACTATCACAAAAACTGAACGGAACAAATCATGAGAAGTAGTATTTTAGAGTTGAACAATATAGGAAACACTAATATTTACTACAACACAAATATATTTTAATGGTTAAACTCAAAGAGAATATAAAACATTGTAGATTTTTATCAGATAACTTAATGAGCATAGATTAGATATCTGAACATGTTAACGTAGAAGACGATATATAATAGGAGTCCCACAATAGGATGAAACGGCCGTCCAGTGCTTCCAGGTTATTCATTGTGGTCTAGCTTTAATTGACTCATGATTTCAACCATATAAAACTACTAAAATCTCCACAAAACCCCTTCTGATAATGATCATATGCTTACTAGTGACTGGCTCCATGAGGTATTTCCTGAAGTTCTAGTGAGAAGCAGTAACCAGTGGAGTTCAACCAGGTCTGTTGGGAGATATCAACTCACTGAGGACATTAGTGAATGGTTGCTCGATTTCGTGGATTGGTTGAAGTTAGACATTGACACCATCGGATACCGGCTCAGTGGTCTAGAGGTTAAGCGCTCATGCACGAGACTGATACTGTCCTGGGTTCGAATCTCGCGAGGCGTGATCGTGGATGCGCACTGCTGAGGAATCCAACAATAGAACGAAACAGCCGTCCAGTGCTTCCAAGTTTTCCTTAGTGATCTAGCTTCAACTGACTCATAATCTCAACTATATAATATTTCTTAATAATTAATAGATTAAGAAAAGATTTTAAGAAAGATAGAGGGAGAAATATAGAATTTTATAGTTGAAATCATGAGTTAATTGAAGCTAGATCACCATGGAAAACCTGGAAGTACTGGATAGCCGTTTCATCTTATTATTGGACTCCTCAACAGTGCTCATCCACGATCACGCACCACGAGATTCGAACCCAGAACAGTATTAGTCTCGTGCATTAGCGCTTAACCTCTAAACCATTGAGTCGGCATCCACAAAACCCTCTTTCTCTTGAAATATAGGATTATTAAGAATGATACATTTTTTTTAAATAATATAATTTTCGTTACATTTTGTAGATTTGATTATCATTTTGATAAACAGAACATTTTTCAAATTATACAATCTTTATATTACTCATTATAGTATTAACTACATTATAATTGTTAGAATGCTAAAATGATAAATATCATCTAATTAATGATTAGATTAAATAACTATAATACAAATCTCATTGAATTTAAGCTCTTGTATCTAATCCGTTAAACATACGGTAACAATTCATTAAATTTTATTGATAAGATTTAAGATGGTAGAGTATTTCATTGTTAATCAATCAGAGGAAGCTTTGATGTTTGGAACCAGTTTGTATCAATAATCTTTATTCATATTTCAGATCAAACCGAGTGATACATAAACTTGTGATAAGTAATAAAGCCCGACAACTGCATCTCTGTGCTAATGTGGTATGGCAACTCGAACTGATATACGTACGTACGAAGTTCTACTTTGTGACTGACTGACTGACTGAAGTTATAAAGATATATATATTTAGCTTCTCATAACAAAAATACTGGTAATTTGTATATATGTTGTGAATATGGAAGAAAGGTAGGGTTAAATGATAGTAAACATAAGAGAAATGAACTAAGGATAAATATTGAAGACATATTTTGAGAAAAAGGGTTGAAAAGATATACATAAAAGAATAACGTAACTCAGTATCCAGGAGAAAATATTAAAAAAACTGAATACATTTTAGCCATTTCACCCAACATCTCCAACCACTGATGGTGGGGATCGCAGGAATGCCAACCAGGTAGACTGGATGTAACAACAGCCAATGACTTCCTGAACTGATGTGACATCTTAGTTTGACCGCGTCCTCTTTATTCCACTCAACATTACACACTAAGGTAGGGTGAAGTTGAGATTACGTCGGGCATTTTCAAATCACTTCAGTCTAAAGAGATTCACAAATTTACTAACCTTTCCTTAGTGCTCAATGCCTAACTTCAGCGTTTCTCAATTGATTGTTTCAAGATACACGAGTAATAGCTATTAAGATATGTATGATCAAACAGTAGTAACCTACAAATGTCATCTACTTCTAAAAGTCACACTTCATAGGCATAAGGTAAGGCAGAGAGAACTAGTATGTAATATGATCGCATTTTTGTCTGGAGATAAACTGGTATCTAGTAAGACAATGATTATGTCCCATGTTGACTGTATACCATGATTGCACACAGATAATTCATTAGCTATTAACGTACAACAACCCATTATACTCAAGTACTTGCCAATTGCAAATAATAAAATACTTTTGTTGCATTAATAAAATTTATTGCAGCTTAACTCTTAATATCATCTGAAGAGCTACACAAGGAGGGTAAATATACCTATGTATGTACAATAGAACAGATTGATTCAAGCATTGAAATCATGATATTCAGTGTTAAAATTCAAAGTGGGTCTGCTTAATCTCTAGTGTGGAATGTTAGCATTGTGATAACTGAGTGTATTAACAATGGAAGACTACACTTCTGTAGCGCTGAGTTTCATTTTATTAAAAATACTAAACTAACTACACTTCAAGGGACCTAGAATACGTTCAGGATGATTGAGAAAGCTATCTACAATTAACAAATGGCTTTAGCCTACTCATTTCATATGTATGGTATACAGCGTCATCCTCTAACAATTTCAAAAATGAGAGATTTCTTCAAGGCACATTTTCTATAACATCACATCATCTCCTAATTTTCCATTAAAGATATAGTATGATGTAAACACATATACACACACAAGTAACAATGAACAACCTCGAAACACCTTATTTGGGCATATGAAACAGATTTTAACTGCGAAAAAAATGCAATGAAATTCAAGGGGCAAAAAAGCTACATAAAGTGATTCATAATCAATTTATTAAATGATGAGGAACCACCTGCACAACCAATCGTTCAACTACAACGTAGGACGAAGTACACCTATACATCGGTTGAAGTTACCACACCTCATTAGTACAACAAGATCAACGACAAATTCATAAAAGCAGTCACTTTACCGGTAGTAATATATAAAAGAAAGATCACATATAAGGTTATGATACAGGGAGAAAGAATTAATTCGTAGAAAGATAGGTATAAAGCAATTTTAATTTCATGATTTAAGGGAAGACAAAGAGTGTATACACTTACATCATTGTGATCGATTTTGAGCCATGTAATTCAGAGTCTCCAACCATTGGTTACGATAGTGGCGCCGTTGCCAACAACCAACATTGCACAGATCAGAAGTTAGTGACTTCGTGGACTGATTCCACGTTTTGGTTTGGCCGCCACTAACTTTCTTCAAACCATCTCCAACACTAGTCAGCATTGCGTGTCGCGATAATCTGTGTTCAGGCATATGTAATACGTGATCCAACCATCTCAGTCGATGAAGATTCATGTACTCATCAACTAATTTACCATCATTCCCTAATACCTTGCGTCTAACCTTATTATTACTTACCCTATGATCCCAGAAGATGCGAACAATATTTCTAAGACATCTGTGGTCAAATACTAGTAACATACGAGTATCTTCTACTCTTAATGGCCACTTTCCGCAGCCATAAAATAGAACAGAACGAACTGCCGCACAGTGTACTCGTCCCTTAATTAATAGACGGTTATCTCGCCTTCACCATAGGTGACGTAAGTTGGCAAAAGCCAAACGAGCTTTCTGAATCCATGAAGAGATATCACCAGACACCAATCCATTAGGGCTGACCGGACTTCCAGGATAAGTGAAGTTGTCGACTACTTCACTCCTTATCCTTAGTTCATGCGTTGACGCAGGCCAGTACTGAAGCAACAACTTGTATTTAGAGGGGGAAAAACATATCCCAAATATCCTGGAATTGTTACTCAGTCCTACCAAAACACTGCATTTTATCAGCGTCTTCACCAAACAGGACTATGTCATCTGCGTATTCTAAGTGGACCTCTTGGTAGGAGATCAATTCCTGAAAGTTTAGTCGACGTAAACGTTATTTCCAACAGTAGGTTTGTGGTGAAATTGAACAAAAATAGAGATAGTGAACAGCATCGCTGGACACCACTTGAGATTACAAAATCAGATGACAGTTCGCCATAAATTCTCACTCGATTGGTAGTGTTCAAGTAAAGAGCCTTCACAAGGTTTATGTACTTCTGAGGTACACCTTTCAATGACAGACACTGTCACAGAACCTCTCGGTTTACAGAGTCAAATGCTGCTTTCAAGTCAAGAAAAACTATCATTGTCGGACGCCGATAAACATGTCTGTGTTCTAAAGCCTGACGAATTTATTTATTTATTTAAACACATAAATATTGGTACAAGGAAGCACCAGATACATATGCGCTGCACAAATCTTATTTGATTTGTGTGAGGGCTGTGATACTGCCCCGGTGCCCAGACCGAAGCAGGTGGTCTTCCTAGGGGGCCACAACCCGAGCCTTTGACCTAAAGGTTTGATCCACAATGCAGTGGAGCATCGTGAGGAGATGCAGTTCCATGGTAGCCGGTGACCAACAATTGGTTCATAAGCCGTTTGTTCCCTCAGGATCTAGAGCCTATATGCATCATTGGTTTGGAATCAGGGTTTTTCAACTCCCTTAGGTGGATCCTCCATACCCACCAACCCGGTTAAGAAGCCAAACATTAGCTTTTCATCCTCTCAATTTTGTAAACACCCCCGTCGCGGGAAAGCAGTGAGTAGGATTTCCCTGACAGGGGCTATATACGCATAGCCATGTGAGAGCATTTCGAGAGGGAGAGTGGACTCTTTCCACTCTCGGCCGTACCAGGGCATTTGGAGGCAGCCTGACGAATAGTGAATATGTGGTCGATGCAACCACGACCAGGTCTGAAGCCAGACTAATTTTCTCGTGTTTGCAGTTCACGAGTCTTTGTCAGGTGTCCGATAATTATTGTGGCTAGTATTTTAGATGCTATATTGATTAAACTAATTCCTCTATGGTCATTACAGGATGATTTTAACCCCTCCCTACATATTGGGACAATCAGTGATTGCGACCGGTTACATGGGATTACGTCCAACTCCCAGATTTTAGTCAAAATATTAGCGAACTTAATCGCTAAGACTGGACCTCTGAAGCCAATCCATACGGACCAGCCGCTCCTCCTCGTTTCAGATTAGCTATAGCCTTTTGAACTTCAGCTGGAGTTGGGGGGCCTACTTCAATGTTTCATTCAGGCTGTTTGTGAATGATAGTGGTTGTAGAGTAGTTTAAGGCCATCTAGACTGCTCCTTCAAGTGTTCCACCCATCATTCTAAACATCTGGGATGAGAGCAGATAAGAGTGTCTTCTTTTTCCGAGATCTCCCTTACACTTGACTTCTTAATTCTGGCTTTTTTTTATTAGTCTGAACAATTAGTCTGCACAATTGAAATATGTTATTGATCAAAATAGAGTACATATCATAACTTGAACTGATGAAGATTCGCATGTGTTCTAAGAGCTTAGTAGCTTAACTGGGAAACTGTCATTGCTGTTCTGGACATGATTGGCGCTTATTTCACTTAGAACACAACAATACAATTAGAATTAGTCAGAGTAGTAAACAATTAAAAGTTCTACTAGAAAGGAGTAATCAAATAACTCAGTACATTATCAACATTTGTTCGTTATGACAGCTTAGTCTAAGATAATAAAATCGCAAGTTGTGTTTATACAGTAAGTTAGTGATTAAGAAATGTCTAGTACTACCCAGTTCAATTTATTAAGATCTGACTATTGATCAATGTATATAGAACACATGTGAAGAACAGTGTATTCAGGCAAAGCTTTTGATCTATTTTTTGGTGTGCAATAAATCTATTGTCTGTCAACACTTAGCTTGTACTTTGCATTAGGCCACAGATCTGCTTCTTTTTCAGTTTTATAACACTACATTCATTACCAAAACAAGAAGATAATGATTGTCATCTATAATGATTATTTTCCTGATCAAACTTTATTACAAAACACAATGGAAATGCATGTATACAATAATTAGGGAAAAACGAAGAGAAGAGACTAATAACAGTAATAATAATCAGTAGTATACAATACCATAAACTGAAAGAAAATAGATGATTAATAATAACATAACTAAGAGATAAATGATGATAATATTGAAGGCGAAAGAGACAAAAAGGTCGAAGGAAATGGTGATAATAGAGATAAAAATTTACAACACAACATCTACACGCCTCAGTATGTTTACATTTTTGCCGGTATATTAATGCATATTGTGTATATTTTAACAAAGTACTATATATATATATATCGTTTAGCAGTGGAAGCAAGTGATAAAAAGAAACGATGAAAGGAGAGGGATAAAACAAACAAACAAGTACATAAAAGATGAAATACTCGCCCATAGAGAATCAATCTTTATAATTTGACACCCAAATAATAATAACAATAATAATAATAAACTAAATAAGAAGTAAACTTGAACGGAATAAAAGTCTTGAATAACTCTTTTTATCACTTATATTCTCTTCGAGGCTATTAGTTCTGCTATTTTGTTTCTAATGGGAAGTAACACGATTATATGAGGAGCAAGAATAAATTAAATGAAATTATACAAATTTATTTTTCACTCTAATAATTATTTTTTCTGTACAAATAGAGAAATGGGAAAGAAAATAAGATTTTAATTAGTAGAAGAATAAAAGCAATACACTACTATACCTTGATGTCTTTAGTTAAATCCCAAGATTGTAGTAGAAAGACAACGAATTCATAAGTTCCAATCATAATACAAGAATTAGGTACTTGACGAATATAATGAGTTGCCATACCACGATAAAGGCCACTTAAACCTTCCTCTTTGCCAACTAAATGAAGTGTACGAAAAAATCCTCGATATTGTCCAGTTTCTTCACGTAAACGAGTTCGAGCTACTTCTATTTAGCAGTAAAGATGAAAAATTATGTAAACGAACTTTTTTAAGATTTCCAGGTTTGTGAGATGACATAATATCAAAATAAAACAAACTGTTTATTTTTTTGTAACAAGCTTATAAACAGTAATCCTGAGATGGTGAAGCTCAGGTGGATGATATTGGAGTTTTGTTCTCTGAGCTGGATGGTTTGGTCAGCATAAACTTCGAAGTTTGTGCTAATGATGTCGTTCAGAAGGAAGATGAAAGCTCCATGACCAAATCATCCAGCTCGTAGAACAAAACCCCATCAAAAAACAGTAATCCTAAATATATAAACTTAATTGTAGCTTCAGATGAAAATAAAATGGAATAATTATCCTTCCTATTCAAAGCACACTGGACGTGGGTTCTTGAAGCAAAGTGCTTCAAAACTATGTAACAAAGCTGACAGAAAACTCACTAAATTTTTACCTCAATGTACATTTTTTCTCAACTATATTTTATATTGACTGTTTCCAGGATGATGTTACATCACATTAATTTCTTTTAGGTTTCACTAGACGATTGTCTTTATTTTTCCAAACCCATCACGTGACTAAAACTGGCCTTGTGAAATAGGTCTAGGTTACTTGTTTACAATGTCTCAAAATTTACAAACATGGACTAGATTGTGGAAGTTTCTAAATTTGCCACTGTCAAGCTATTGATTGAGCCAATCATAGTTGTTACAACAATGTTTAGTGACCTAGACCATTAATACACACCCAGGTTAATCATGTGATATGGACAAGAAATACACTAAATGACTTTGTAAATTTAAGCTTAAAACCATTTCACCTCCTTGTCTACCACCATTCGGGTAGCGATCTTCAGTTCTTATATGCCTGGAAACCAAGTGTATACAAGCATTGATTTACTTTTATTGATCTTTAGTGAACTTCTATAAAACAATGTGTATTGATATTATTCCTAAGGTCATTTCTGTATTACTGGTAATCAAGACGGCAAAAAAAAGACGTAAAAGGAATTTCGAAGTAAAACATTCTTGAAATTAAGTTATTTGATAAAAGAGACTTAATGTTTGTTGAAATTAATTAAATTTATGTTCTTGTTTAAACTAACCAACGATTACAGTCATTTATAATTACCTGGACATATAAAAAGCCATAACACAATTTGATAGAATATGAAATTAGGAACTAGTATAATTAAGTCAATAAGTGTACGTTAATGTACTTTAAGGTTTTTTTATTTATGTTAATAATAATCAATACAAATTAAATGTACTGGTCCACTCAGTTACTTCAATCGAATCGAATTCATTTATCTGCGTTTGAACCTGTATCTATTAATCGTTGTGGTGGTGGAGCGAGGGCTTAGTTGTTAAGGCACTCGTGTGACTTTTAGATTTGAACCCCACTCCGAAATCCATTCAACATTTAAAAACTTTGGGTCGACATCTGAATTCGAATTGGGTCGCGATCCCCTAACCTCCTCTACGTCCTACCCTTGAGTCCAGAAATTAGTAATCAGTCTCCACTAATAATGTATTTTAGACAAACGTAGTTGATATACAAACAGAGCAGACCATACTATACTGTAAAATGGAAAATAACAATTAAATATGATCAAGACAAAAAGTGGTAGAGAGTAGGGGAGACTATGAATAATAAACCGCCAACAGACTAAGAATAGTTAATAATACAACAGTAGTTAGTCGGAAGCTTATATATATATATATATATATTAGTCCTGGAAGTTACCGTTTATTTAGTCTTCGTTTGGATATAATACCACCCAATTCAGATCAGATGCTGAGAGATATCATTCACTGGCTTTCTTATCCGATCCTTTTATTGCCTAGCATTCTTCGGACACTATTTCACTCGACTAGTCCCTAAATCAGACACACGGTCGAAACAGGGGTGTACTCAAGCATCAAAACAAACTTCTAGTTAACCAATTCGAAGTTACAGTGATAAAAAAACGGTATATTTATAATTCCTACATAGAAAAATTCTAGAGTCCTCTCTATTTATGCACCAAAGCTGATTGAGTAAAAATGGACCAATCAGAGTTCCCTAACAGGATTCTTCATGAAATATGCTTTAATTTAATCTATGTCCTGTCAACATTAGCACTCACATTTAAGTGTGGCTCGTAATAAAGTACCTGGTGAGCAAGTCAATTAATTAATCAATGGAAAGTTAAGTACACAAATAAAGATTACTAATCTTCATGATACTACAATTACTACTTACGTACTTACCATGAGGATATAGAGCAGTAATAGCGATTGCTTTAGAACAAGCACTAGCAATCATACACAAGATCATATCTTTTGAAGCAGACAATTTACTTCCACCACTTGAACCACGAAAATCCGATGCTTTTTGAGGCAGATAATCATTATCACTACTGTAAACAGATTGTTCCGATATTGGAACAGGACTATTAAGTGTTAATTGACGTTTACGTTTATGCTCTCTCCAAAGTAGTTCTGATTTAAAATTTTCATATACAACGAAATTTAAAGCTGTTTCTAGAGAACCAAAATACGATGCACTTACACCTCGGTAGAAGCCACGTAATCCATCTTGTTTCCAAGTGTTACGTATAACTTGTGAAACCGTAATAGGTGTATGACCTGGCCTATAAACCATAAGAAACATGGTGTATTAGAAGTTTTATATTTTTCTATTATTCAAAACTTTTATAAATATAGATTACAAAAATTAAAATCACCAAATATTGCTGCACATAAATTCATAATGAAATAAGAAATTAATTAGCAATCCTAACTAGTATTGGAAACAACTGGAAGAAAGTTAGTGGCGGCCAAACCAAAACGTGGGATCAGTCCACGAAGTCACTAACTTCTGATCTATACAATGTTGGTAGATGCAGACTACTTTGTTGGCGTCGGCGCCACTACTGTAACCAATGGTTGGAGACTCTAGGTGACATGGCTCAGAATCGATCACAATGGCGTAGGTGTATACACTCTTTATCTTCCCTTAAACCTTGAGATTAAAATTGCTTCATAACTTTCTTCCTGTACTATATCCTTATATACAACCTTTCTTTTATATATTACCACCACTAAATGAACTACTTCTATGAATTCGGTGTTAATCTAGTTGTGCTAACGAGATATGTCAACTTGGACCGATGCATATATGTGCCTGGTCCTACGTTGTAGCTGACTGACTGCCGGCTCAGTGGTCTAGAGGTTAAGCGCTTGCGAGCGAGACAGGATCATGGTTGCGCACTGCTGAGGAGTCCCACAATAGGACAAAACGGCCGCCCAGTGCTTCCAGGTTTTCTATGGTGGTCTAGCTTTAATTGACTCACGATCTCAACTATTAAAATTACCATAATATCCACAAAAACCCCTTCTGATATTAAAATAAAATAAAATCAAAAGGTTGTAAAAATAAAGATAATAAAAGCAAAATGAACAAGCACTGGAGGACCTCTACCAAAAACTTGGAGGCATCTTCAGTTGATGTAAATGTGACTGATGATATATCTAAGCGCATGCACTGTTAGAAAGATACCAAGCAAAGGGTTACAATATAATCACTTTTAACAAAGAAAGTGTCTACACATTACAATTAACAAAACGTTTCAACCTGTGACTATGGGAATGAATTGTAAAGCAAAAACATCCAGTGACGATTCTACATGAAAACCTAATTCACCTAAGCTCTCAATTTAGAAAAATTAAACGCAATCAAGAAAAAAACCTACTGCCTCTAAACGAACTGTACTTAATACTTACATACACCTGTTGAGATCTAACCCATTATGCTTTTGATGACTTTCATTAATTGTTTTTAAATAAAGTCTCTATAGGGGGTTGATGATTAAATTAGGTAAAAACTTGTATCGAATCCATAGATCCAGCTATTCAACTTTATTTATTTATTTATTTGAACACATAAATATTGGTACAAGGAAGCACCAGATACATATGCGCCACACAATTCACTTGATTTGTGTGTGGGCTGTGATACTGCCCCGGTGCCCAGACCGAAGCAGATGGTTTTCTTAAGAGGCCATATCCAGAGCCTTCAACCTAAAGGTCTGATCCACAAGGCAGTGGAGCGTTGTGAAAAGATGTAGTCCCATAGTAGTCGGTGACCGACAATTAGTTCATAAGCCGTTTGTTCCCTCAGGATCTAGAGCCTATATGCATCATTGGTTTGGAATCAGGGTTTTTCAACTCCCTTAGGTGGATCCTCCATACCCACCAACCCGGTTAAGAAGCCAAACATTAGCTTTTCATCCTCTCAATTTTGTAAACAACACCCCCGTCGCGGGAAAGCAGTGAGTAGGATTTCCCTGACAGTGGTTGTATGCACGTGGCCATGTGAGAGCACTTTGAGAGGGAGAGCTGACTCTCCCCACTCTCGGTTGTACCAGGGCGTTCTGGAGCGCTATTTAACTTGGAAATGGTATTTGGTCAAAAATTGATATCGAGATGATAAGTCATGGAAAACTAAAAAGTAATTAATTCTACTTTGGCACTACTCAGTAGTATGAACCATGGATTTTATACAAGGTTGAATCCAGAATTTCTGGACCCCATGTTCAGCACTATACTACTAAGCATACTCTTGAGGAGTTCCGAACTGGGACTAAATAACCGAGTAGTGAACCTTAGTTTTGAGGGATTCTTCAGCTGATTTTCATCCACGACATACAGATTACTTTTGGAGGTCAATGGCACCATTAGAAGTGAACTCACTAAGCAAATGTAATAACTTTAGACGAAAGAATCCGTAGTGTCGGTTGATATGTTAAGCCCATATAGCTTCCGGACAAGCCAATTTACTCATTCTACTTCAGTCACATTTTGACCTTGTTAAATATTTGCTTATCAACCTTGACCGTTTTCATATGAGCGTATGTGTGTACACTTATCCTATACATCACATGTTTGTAGCTTATTTTTGTGTGACTATAAATATCGATTAACGTTTAGTTAAATTGAGTTGGCTCATTTGCCTTCTCCACCGCGCATCCTTTTGCTTCACTCTATTCACTTCACTTTCTTCGCTTCGATTCTCCGCTCGTTTGTCTGGATCAACGATTGTATGAAGTATACGTATTCAAAAATCCATTCTCATATTTGACTTATTTAATTCTGTTATCTACTAACGCGATTAAAATCGATGATTATAAACAAGGATAGCCAGGATGTATATTTTGATAACAATCATTCATACGATCTACCTAGAGTCAGATACTTGCAGGTCACTAAAAATCCAAATTAACATGCCTTAATGTAAAGTGTAAGTGGTAAAGATAATATAAATGGTTCACAACAAATTGTAAAAGAATGGGAAAATTTGAACATCCTATCGCCTTTGAAATGAATAAACATAATGAATGGCTGGTCCGTATTTACGATGAATAATGATTGCATCTACTCATGTTTCTTAAAACAACAAGAAAATGAGTGGGGTGTTTGCTACTGTAAACAATGTTCAACAATAGATATACAATTTCAACTTGCCGTGAATCTAATTGAAGCCTTGTTTTTACAAACCAAATAGGATTGGTTAAGGAAGAAGCGGTTATGCCTGTAAAAGTAATGCCAGTAGAGAATGTATTAATTGGTTATCCAATCTAAAGAATATTAATGCTACACCAGACCGTAAAAAACAGTATCACAAATAACAATAACGAACACTGGATAAAAGGAAGTAGAAATGAAAATATGTAAGCAAGAAAAAGATTTTTGAAATTCAATCGGTAGTTGAATACAGATAGGATATTTCCATCAAACATCATAAACAAATCACTGGAGTAATAACAAACGAAAACAATTCTCAACAATGTGTGGAGATATGGTAATGTATTAAAACGAGAAAATGAAAAGCGAATAGTACAAGTTCAAAATCTCTTCAGAGAAAGCGATGAATGCACATGTATTATCGCGTTCAACTTTAAGCAATGTCAAATAATATATCTAAGCACATCTGAGACATTAATTTTAACCAGTCTTTTCTGCTTCCAAAAACACTTCATAATTTAAAACTAAATTACATGGTAGGGAGGACTTTGTATTTTACAGAGTGGAATTCATTTAAATCTTTCAAACTATGCGGCATCAGTAAGATAAGTAGTTCAATGTGATTAACGCTTAACTTAGTTAAGGGATACTAAGTTCATTCACAATGTGATTACTATCCGTAAAAGTAACTTACTTATTTACACCTGTTATCCCTTGTGGAGCACAGACTACCGATCCCTAACCCCGATTCCGGGAGCAATATGTTCATTGGTCTCCTTTTTTTCCTTTAGTCTCCAAGATTCAAAGTTAGAGTTTGCATCATGACGCAGTTTGGTGATTTCCGCAATGTGTGTACTATCCGCCCCTAACATTTGGTGGATTTTTGTTCTCTGAGCTGGATGGTTTGGTCGTGGAGCTTTCATTGTCCTTCTGAACGACATCGTTAGCACAAGTGAAGTGTTCTAAGTGTTCTCTAGCGTCTTTTCCTGATTTCCTCTTCAACTGGAAGATGGTTTGTTCTCTCCCACAGTAAGTTGTTGCTGGTGTCTGGTCAACAGGTTTGGAGTATTTTGTGTAGATAATTATTTATAAACCCCTGTACATTTTGAGGATAACTGTGGTAGCTCTCAAAATTTCGGCCCCATACAACGCAACTGTCTTGACGTTTGTGCTGAAAAATCTGACTTAAATGTTGCGTGAGTTGTTTTGAGTTCCAGGTGTTCTTCAACTGTAAGAATACTGCCCTTTGCCGATTCGTGCCTTCACATCTCCGTCAGATCCTCCATGTTTATCAATGATGTTGTCCATGTACATGGAAGTTCACACTCCCTCCAGAAGATAGTATTTTTTAGCAAGGTTCTTTTCTACAGGATGGCGTTGTTAATCTCATGCCCAATCATCCTTCTTTACCCAGGCTTGGGAGAGACAGTAAACTTAAGGGGACTCCAAGTAAAGTAACTTACATTTTTATTTTTAACCTTTATTTCAACACCACGGGATGAACTTTTCGAGCATATATAATAAATCAGTCCTAGTTCGTAAACGAGGTCCTGGCTATTTGATTGATTTCAAATACGACTCAACCGAACTGGTCATTGGTATATATATATATAATGTAGATTACTTAATACGGGTTAATGTACGTAGTTTTGAGTTACACTAAATGAGTGATGATTAGCGATGCAACCTGTCTACCAAAATCGAAATAAGTGGGATTGGAACTCAAACCTGAGACATACTTGCTTGAAACCTGATTCTATCAACAATTTATCTGCTGCTCCATAAGAAACTATTTTTGACAAGTCCTAACAGGTTGTTGAAACCAAGCTATTTCGCACACTTTTGTGATTTAATAAA
The DNA here is from genome assembly GCF_000237925.1 of Schistosoma mansoni. Lineage (NCBI taxonomy): Eukaryota > Metazoa > Platyhelminthes > Trematoda > Strigeidida > Schistosomatidae > Schistosoma > Schistosoma mansoni. The sequence continues at coordinate 1,577,168 of NW_017386029.1, read as the reverse complement.
TATGAAGAAACGGTATCAAAAACACTTACTTCCAATTCCAGCAGCACATAAATAGACAAATGAAGAACCAGGCTGGAAATATTTTTCAAAGAACAACTGTCCATTATGATATGCACAAAAGTATATACCTCTATTTAAAAAAAAAACATTAATTGCGTCAGTCATTTGAAAATTATGAAGACTGTAGTCATACTTTAATTCTTGTGTCACAAATTGTCGGAAGAATAAATAAAAACCGTTAATCATTTGGAGTACAATGAAAGCTCTTATTGTTCTGTTACCTTAATATTGGTCGACTGCAATATACTAGGAGCGATTACTATTATTATTATTACTAAGAGTAGATACATTCTTTTGTTTGAGGTTTGAACCTGTCATCAAAGATTGAGTTGACCCTGACATTTGACAATCTAAGGTGGTAACTAGAAACTGCTGAACAGAAAACCAACGTCTTCAACAACCGGTATCCTTAGTGGGTAACCTGTAAAGATTAGGGTTGAGAGGGAGCACCTAGTGAGATCCGGATTAAACTATACATATTGTCATATCGACTGCCAATAGGCACTAGGATACAAGAAATACGAATTCTGATAAAAAGGTTCATATTCGTACAACGTTCAAACTCCACCGAATCCTGAAATAGTGTAGATGTACATCTTAATGACGTTGACAAAGTTTAGTTCATATTATGTGCAACAAATAACACGATAAAAACCACATGTTTACATAAACAATTTTAGTGAGACTGAATAACGTAAAACCAGACCCGAGTATACAGCTTAGCATTTCGTACGAATAAATCATCTTTTTGAATTATATTATCAAGGGAACATGACATTCACATCAACAGCTTTAAACTACTACCCAAGACAACTGAAAAAATTCACAAAGAACACTTGGCTTCAAACTATAAATAGCTTGTATTTACATTTTCGTATCTTTTGGTTAGTTTTGCTGTGAAAGACATTACGCTAAACGAGTCTCTGAAGTAAATCCATTCAGCCCAACATAAATATTTCTAAGATATACCAATATTACCTTATCAATAGTATGTTATATGTCTTTCATCCATAGATACGTGTACTTATCAATAACTGAGGTTTCCGTAGTAGTAGATGAGTTTATCAACCAGTAGATGTACTGAGGAATAATTAAAAGGGAACTTCTACTGATTATGAATAAATTCCCAAAATTAAAGTCAATCTTTAAGTCAATGAGAAAAGAATCATAGGAAGGACTAATTGCTTTAAGCTGATAACTATTTAGATATCACTGAAACGAGGCGCTTACCGTGTTGGCATCACTCCAACAAGAGTAGGGACAAGACCTTTAAATAGAGCTTTGGGTCCTTCATAACGAAAAATGTCAATTAACGAACGAAGAATAAGAGATCGCCGAAGTCCATGAGGCTTGGCTTTTGGGAAATCGGTAGGTGTAGTGGGAATGTTGAGGCCTGAGGGGTTCGACAAATTAATACACGAAGAAATCACCGACTTGTGATTGGGACTGGATTTTTGAACATGTTTAGGATCAGCTTGTTTTAAACCATATAACATGCATCGTATACGCGATAAACGATGACTGTGGTTATAATCTGCGACGGAGTTATGCTTGAATGAAGATGAGGAAAGTACAATTCCTTTTGAAGATTGTAGGCGAACTTTGACAACTTCTAGTGGACAAGTTAAAACTGCTCCAACTGTTCCTCCGATGCTATAAGAAATTATAATGAAGCATAGCATTTACCATGGCATTTGCAAAAAACATGTCATTAACTTAATTCATACAGACCCATCAGAAAGATGGTGTATTTATTCAGACTCACCCTCCTCCAATAACGTGCACAGCAGCCTCATCGAACATTAGCCCATCCAACGGATGGTGGAGAGAAATAAGTATCTGATAGTTCCAAATAGAATATTTTATACTTATAGAAGATTAGCCACACAAACACGAGATATTTCCAGAACAGAGTCTCATAACATAACCTGTAGGCCCACCAGCACGAACGTTATCGTGAGCAGTTTACGATGACCTTCGGTCGATATTGCATTTCCAATAATCGCAAGGTCAGTTTTTTACGCAGTTTAAAGAGACGCTGATAGAGAATAATTTTTTCCCTTTCAGATCAAATCTAAAGCTGAGCATATAATAGATCATTCTCTGTTTAACAGGTTATTGGTTTCCATGAATGCCATTATGATCTGTTTGACTATCTTTTCCAATATTTTAACTACAACGCTGGTGAGGCTTACAGGTCTTTAGTTCGATGGAAGTTGTCTTGGTCCCGTTTTATGTATGGGAGTGACGATTGCGTCCTTTCAGTCCATAGGTAACACACCTTGATCAAGTGACATATCGAATTTCAGTGTCAGTGGGCCCGCGATATGGACAACAACATGGTGTAGCGGTAAATAAACCCTCAAAATACATGGCTCTGTAAGTCTTCGATATTGAATGCTGACCATATTAGTTTTAATGGACTCACCTAGCTGAGGGCGCTCGGTCATGCATCCTCACTAGATCCATATATTATAGTCTCCCCACGAATTCGACCACATGATAGAGTTAGGAATCATTAGGCCGTCAAACAGCCCATGGGCATCTCCCTTGCATATGGTCCCTGAAAAAGAACAGCAACGATTGGCGTCCAACTGGTGACCTTTCAAAATTTCATAGTTGACGTTTTTCGAGGCCCCAACTTCGTATATTCATTTTTTGACGGCTGATTGATTGCAAGTTTGGACAGAGAATCCCATCTTCAACATATGGACATTGTGTTTGAACGACTGCAAAAGCATGGCATTACTGTAAACATTCAGAAATATCAAATCTGAACCAACTCCTTACATTTTCTAGGACACTATTGATACGCAAGGCATGGTTCATACCAAAATGTACGTCCTTAATGAAACCGCTAACCGACCAACTTTGTGGAAATGCGAAATACATTATTCTGAACGACAACGTGCGAAAAGCATCCTCCAAAATAAGGGAACTTATCGCAAAGGCAACCATGCTTGCACACCAGAACAGTAGACGCATCCGACTGAGAAATCGGAGGAGTCTTACAACAACGGGTTAACCACTCCTGGCAACCATTGGCATTCTTTTCGAGACGGTCGCTAGACACTGAATCGAGATATAGCAGTTTCCGTAAGGAACTGCTAGCTATGTATTGTGCCGAAACATCGACGCAACGTTTTCAATACGTTGCACAAACTTTCTCATCTAGGTGTTCGTGAAACCATCAAGCTTATAGCAGAACGGTTTTGGTGACCTGGTATGAATAAAAGTGTGGGGAAGTGGGTCCGATCCTTTGTAAGCTGCCAGAAATCTAAGGTGATTAGGCATAACAAATGTCCCTTAGGCTCTTTTAAAACTACCGATACTCGTTTCGACCATGTTCATTTTGATTTGGTAGGACCTTCACCAGATTCAAATGAATAGTCTTATCTTTTAACTTGCGTCTGTGTCTCTTTCCATACTTGTCAGTGTAGTAGGAGGTGGTGTCGGTCTCCTCGGTTGTCATGCTGGTCGACTCGGTGCCTGTTAGACAGGAAGAGGAAGACCACTCACAAGCAAACGGGTTGGTAAAACGCTCTCACCAACAATGAAAGCCTCACTATCAGCTGCAGGAATTTTATGGTGAACCGGCGCCCTTCTAGTCGTCTTACTAGGTATTCGCAATGCAATGAAAGCTGACATTGGGTATACTGCAGCTCAACTCGTTTATGGAACGACACTTCGAATTCCAGGAGAATTCGTGGATCCTTCATCGTCTTTAATGAATATGGATCTAAGCTCCTATACGAGTAGGCTTATAAACGCAATGCGTTCAGTTAAACCTGTTTACACTCGGCCTGATGTTTTCGTTCAACCTGATTTACGATGTAGTACACATGTCTTCGTACGTCGAGACTCACATCAACGATCTCTTGAATCACCATACGAAGGACCCCTCAAAGTTCTAAAGCATGAACCTAAGCGGTAAATAAATCCCCAAAACAATTAGCCCTGTAATTCTTCGACATTTGGTGCTGACCTCATTAGTTTTAATGGACTCACCTAGCTGAAGGCGCTCGGTCATGCATCCGCATCAGATCATTAGTGGAAACTCCGTGCTCAACATCCCCTGCAATCGCTAGCTAGATTAAATCAGTCAATCCTCGATATATTGATAGCCAATCAAATATATCTTCGAACCTCCTCACTTCTGTCTTTTGATTTCACTTAGTGGGTACGATTCATAATAGAAGGTGTTACTGATTAAAGCCTTGTCAGATTCTAAACACTTGTGGCACCTTCATAGTAATCCACAGGATCACACCGTGACCTTGAGTTTAGCCAAGCAAGACCTTATGGACAATGGTCAGGCAACACGTAACACCGAAATTAGATGATTAAAGGTAAATATTTAATCAAGTTACGCCAAGAGACGTCTAAGTATATTTAGTCATGGATCTCCTAACTAACTGCTTTATGTCAATGGGAAGCACATGATTTATAACAGTACGCCTGTACACTTATAAACCTAACCTTCTATCTACAGTTATTTGGCTCCCTCACAAGACGGAGTTTTTGCACATTTCTTCTTACTATCAATTCTTCCATGAGTACGACTACAGTTTTATTTAACCATCTTATTTAAGAATATTAAAGATGACGATCTAATTGAAAACAATTGTTCGCTTACATTTGTTGTTCCATCTTATTCTATCTCGAACTTATCGATCAGTCCAATTGGAAACGAACTGTGAATAGTATCGCTGTTAGCCACAAACATGACATCATCTACCTTAAATTACTATGTTTGCAAAACCGTTTCTGGCACACTTACGGTAACGGAACGTATTCCTCCATCCATTGATACCAGAAGGTACTAGCTAGAAAGTTTACCTGTCTCTATTGTTTCGAATACCTATCCGCACTGCATTTCAAAACCACCACGATTTTTAAGTAGCATCAGGGCGTTGGATGCGAGTGCTAAATCACTGTTCTCATACGACGTCACAGGAACGATGGGGTGGTTATTTAAAGTTCTATCCATCTCTACAGAGTAGGCTAATAAACTGCCATCATGTAAAACTTGTTGATCAAAAATAGTTAGCAGGATCTTCCGAGGAGAGCGTACCAATCTTTCCCGAACTACTCCACGATGGTCAGCCAGCGTACGGTCGAAATATCAATGTATCCACACTACTAATGTGAAGCCGTCAATTCTACGCTTTTTCTGTACACTCATATTATTTCGCAATTCAGAAGATGCCCCAACAAAGTTTCGTCGCTATTGTAGATTTCTTTTGGAGTCTCTCTCCTCCCTATGAAACGTGTCAAAACCATTATGAAAGCGTGTGTACTCAAACTAAAAGCCTCATCTAAGTGTACAGCGCACGTTTAGATACATGTAAATATTCATCCGTAACTCTTTTCTTCAATTCTTCCTCGAGGAACAATAGGCGATGATTGTCTAAAGTTCATAATTTGTAGCAAATCTAACAAGTTATGCGTTCTTAACGCGCTACAGATGTATATGACTAAAAGTACATCAATATTTAAGGATTGATTCTCAGTAGTGAAATTATATACCTGGAATTTATCATTTTGGCACACATCAGGCTTGAAAAGCTAGACCACTTTACTATGTCCTACTGCAGATTAAGAGGTGACCTGATTTTCATGCTTATCGGAAAGGATTTTGGACCTAACTTACTCTCTCGTTTTCTTCTCACTAGATTGGTACATCTCAGAGGACATAGCAGGCGAGAAGAAAAGCCAAGAACGAACAAAATACCGGTGGCATACAGGTTTTCACACCGAGTCATCAATTCTTGGGACCTGCTACTCGAAGCAGTGGTGTCCGCGCCTTGAACTGACTCATTCAAGAGAAAACTGGACATTCACAGAAGCATACTAGAAAAGGAATAACACAGGCCGTAGACCTTCTGTCCTCACTACATAAATCTGAATTTGAATGGAATAGCGCTATATTCCGGGTGTACGCTACATCTGGGCGTCAGTCCTTATTTTGTGTCGAGGTCGTGTAATGTGTCCATAATTGGTTGTCAAAGCCTCTTTGACCTGGTAACTCATTTCTGTTGTGGAAATACCAAATTTTGGGCTTTAGTGAATTATAGATTTTACATTTTGAAATGGTGTTGCTCTCATAGTTGAGTGGTAGTAGTTAGTTGTTAACCCCAAAACAGCCTTATTGAGTGGCTATTTTGTGGAGAAAAGGTAGTAATACGAATACCAGATAGGTTTCACATAATTAACAAGTCTATGGACGTTTTCCACAGGTGGCGAGACTATAAATTATGGACGACCTTTGAACAAATCTTAAGTGACCCCGAGAAATATTAGTCTATCAGGTAACAGTTAGTATAGAGTAAAAGTATATTATGCAACAAAAAAGAATTAGAGTGGATACACTTTTTTTACATGGTCCAAAAACTTGTCAAAGTTCAAATGGTTAAGGACCATTCGAAAAAGCTTCTAAAATCGTAATGCATAAGGTATACCTTGGGCATTACGAGTTCTTCTATAGAAGAACTCAGCCATATGGCTCCATAATACTCGGTTTCTGGAGCTATGATAAGGTCACAAAAACTCTCTCAGCCTCGACCACATAACCGCAATATTGTTTTTATGTACTCCGGTTGTGTAAGTTTGTCATTTTTATTACGCATATATCCCTACAATACTCATACCTCTGAACAGCCGAAGCTTCAGTAACATCTTCGAATATTGCAGCCAATAATACTGGTGCTTTTATCACACAGTTCGCAGCAATTATTGTAATTTGCCTTAGTCTCAATCTGGATCGAGAGAAAAGAGTTCCTATTCTAGCAGACTTCTTCCTCTAACATATATTACATTGAAAGATAACATCATCAGGATAGTCTGCACAAGGTCTACAAGTCAATTAATTACCGCAATTTCAAATAAAGGAACTTTTTAATGGTCCCATTTATTGTAGCCGCTTAATTGTCATGTCTTCTCTAAAATCCTCTATGAACCGATTGTACATGAGCATCAGATACTAAAATTTGTGCGGTGACCTTGAAATCCTTCAAACGCTTCTGATTCGCTCGTCCATAAATGACAGTCTCGCGCTACAGGTTCCTCTGCTTGTTAATCGAAAAACAATCAAGAGATCTCTACCTTTGAATGTCAGCTCTCCATCTTCCCAAATTTTCAAGGGAATGGAGACAGACTTAACCACGTTAAGGATCAAAAGTTCGGGTTGAGAGTTTTCATCTAGAAAAGGACATGGGCTATGATGCGAAAATGTTCTGTAGCCAGAAAGATGAAGGATTTCAGCTCAAAGCTCAGGGTGGATTATGCTACTAGTCTGTCCTCAAAACATTGTCACCAGGTTATGTGTTTCATAATTTATGGTTCAAAGGTGGAATTGGTGTGCCCGTTATATTCAATTTACGGGAATATTCGTCGATATTTGATCAACTTAATAAGAAGGTAGTACACCTACGTCAATCATACACCTATAACTTCAAAAACATTCAAATCTCATCGTAGGTGGTTCGAGTTAAGTATCCATCTCTTAGTCAGCAGGCAAGTACACTTCACAAATGTTTCGTATCGCTATACAACTTCAGAACGTGTCTTATAAAGGTTGAAGAGGCATCCTTAACCCATTGCTTGTGTACGAAAAAATCACAATGAATAATACTGTGGCTAGACGCAGGTTATACCCATTGATGAGGTTCTAAATGCTTATCGAGTGCGGTTAAGACGTCACACAATCCTAACCACTTCCTCCGTTAACACCTAACTCAGACTGGTATAGAAATAAGTTGACAAGACGCTGAGTGATCAAATGAAGACATGGAACCTCACAAGACCACTGATTTATAATCTGTTTCATCGTTAGGTGGAGATTTCTTGGTAGGGACCTACACAGTATTCGTGATCAGTAGGTGGACTTGTTACGGGATGCGTAACTGTCCATTATGGTGCAGACTCCCTCTCACTTGACAGTTTCATCTGACACAACCTGACACCACTAGTACTGGATTATTGCCATTTTGTTTACTTCTGAGACCGATTCAGTTGTGTAATCGTTTTAAATCGATAACGCGATAACAAAAAGTAAGGTAAGTAATGCTTTTAGGATAGCTGTATTTCAAGCCCACTACAACAACAGACTGAACGTGTAAAAAGACGAAAAATGTATGTCATGTCGATTGAAAGAAGTAAGTAATAGTATGTGCACCGAATAAATACTGTTCATAAACAACGTAATTAAATGGCAAGCCATACATAAAAGTGGCTATGTATCCATAAAATGTACGTGAATAGTTCATAATTAGTACAGTGGTGGTAAGTGCTTTTGACTTTCTCCCACTAAGTCTAAGTCTAGATCCACCTATTTCGGTTCGGGTAACCGAGTAATGTAATTAGCCCTCACACCTAAAGTGTGACTCATACCGTAATACTTGCTGAATAAGTTAATTGTTTTTTTTTCATAACTAGTCATTATTAACAAACAATAACCATTGGGGTAAAATAACCTATTTAAGGTTGCATACTCATCTGGTTTCATACCAGTTCACACAATTAGAGGGTTACATAGTCTTGCCATAATTATAATTAGTTGAATTCGGTATGCTAGCTAGTAATACCCATAGCAGTCCAATTTGTGCTTAAGTAGTCACGTTTGGACTATTATTCAAGTTAAAGAAAACTGGGTAAGCACGATCTAATGCATTTTATTTACAACTTGAATCAAACATGGAATAATGTGCAGTCAATAAAGGACCTGACACAAATGTACATCGGTCCAAATTGTCACGCCGTATCAACATAGTGAGATGAAATTGACAAAATGAATGTTAAGGTGGCATAAGTAGTAATACTGGTAAATATAACAAATAAAGAATATTGTTCGAAAAGGTATAGATTTACAAAATAAAAAGTGCATACTTCTATATTGAAACCCATTATTCAACCCCAAATTAAAATTCATCTACCTTAGTGCTATTGATTTTAAGCCATCACTCGAGGTGGGTAGTCTACATCTACGAACATGGCTTAGGGTAATAGTTAATAACTTCATAAAATGATTACACGCCTTGCTGTGAGTACCCTTAGATTCTATTCAACCTGCTGTCAGTTAGGATTGCGCGTCTCGGCAGGTGGTGCCTATGGTACATGTAATACATGTTTCAGTATCAAGTCTTAAATTTAGAAAGCTTACCAACGCTCCACTATCGTATCATTGTCAAAACGAGTTTAATCAACCCTAAGGTTTTTTTATAGATCCATTAAACTTTGGGTTTTTTTTTTACTCAAAATTGTTATTGAGATTTAGTGTTTTTTTTCCTCTAGTCACCTTATTCAATGTCAGTACACATAGAAAAGACACCCTCTACAAATCGCAGTGAGAATCTTGTTCAGAGTCACGAATTCAATGAGGAATCTCAGAAAAATAAAGATAGTCGAAAGTCTATAGAAGTTGCCGAGTATTTATTGGATAAAAAGCTCTTTTTATCTGCTCTCGAGTTCTATTTCGAACAATTGGAGCGTGGCAAAAGTATAAAACTTTTGCATGAGTTCTTCACTAGTCCAAATTTTGTTGATAATTTGAACTTATCTTCTTCGGAGTCATCCAGTTTGTTAATGGGTAAGCAAATCTGTATTTTTTTATTATGTATGTAGGGAAATATCCGAGCCTATCTTCTTTGGATTCGTCAGACATTGGACGGGTATCAGATGATGGGAATACACTTGAAGAAAAACTAAAAGGTATCTTTTTTAAGTTCGAGAGTAAATTACGCTTATTTACTTCTAGTACTTGAATATGAGTTGCGCAAGAAAAATGATGAAATAAGTGCATTACGGAATGAGTTAACCAGTTTGGTAGCATGCGGATATAAAAGTGATGTACCATCTTCACAAACTTCAGGTAATTCTATTTACAGGTTATTTTTGCCCAACTTTATGTCTTACGGAATTAAGTGTAGTTAGTTTCAATTTTTCTTATCCGAAACAAGAAGAGAGCTGCTTACTTAGTATAAATTCATGTTAAGATAATAACGAAATCACTTTCACGGTTCCATGGATTAGAAAAAAGAGGTTACAGAACACTCAGTAGAACCATTTTTATTTTAATTATAAAAATGCTTAAAGTATTGAATGTTAAAACACCTTTGAAATACAATTATAATGCTAAAAAACTAGATGTAATACTCAATTGTAGGTCACAAAATTGATGCCTACAACTTCACAGTTCTTCAACAGTTGTACGCCTCTTTTTTCTCACTGTCTCGAATAATTCGATGTAAAACACCTTGAGTCCATTAGTCAGTCAAACGTAACATAGGACTGGTGTGTGTGTACATCCTTCCAAGTTTCCATAACCCATCATCACGGCAAGACAAAATTGTTGGGACAAATCGGAGAGTTAGTAACAGTACTAGTGATAATAAAACAGACTAAACGTCGAAGATATGATTCGTGGAAGAAATATAAACTAGTAAAATAAAAAAAAATTATAAGGAATTTAGAAACTTACAATCTAGGTGAATACAAAGAGTGGATACACTTGCGCCATCACAAACGATTTTGAGCCATGTCATTCAAAATTTCTAACCACTGGTTACGATAATCAGGCTCACCCTAGTCAGATATGTAGTCCACCTATTTCATAGTTCACTCCAATTCGCAATGGCCGATGGTACGCTTTGGTTTGGCCACCCTTAGCTTTCTTCCAACCTACTCTTACATCAGATAATATCGCCAGCTGAGGTATGCGGTAGTTGGGCGTACGCAAAACATCCCAATTACTTCAGTTGGTGAAGATTTACTACCTCACCAATTGATTTGCAAACTTTACCTAATACTCTATCCCTAACCCAGGAATCAGTTACTTTATGGTCCTGACATACACAAGCTAATCGGGCCTTCTTAATCCGCACTGAGATTTTGTCATGTATCAGACCATCAGGATTGATGGGAGTGGAGTAGTCGATGCGCCAAACTATTTCGCTCCCTATCATTAATTCAGGCGATGACGCAAGCAAGTCCTGAAGTAATATTTTACATTTGGAAGGCGAGAATCACACCTCAAACATGCTCGCATAAAACACTTTGAAGCTTGACTTCAACCAAATGTAACTAGTAGTAAAGTCATTGGGTTATAATTCTCAATTCTTATTTAGTTGCACACTGATTATTGAAGGTGACAAATCATGCTGTAGTTAAACAATTTGTTACCAGGTATGTCTTGTAATATTAAAAATGCATTCATCATACCCTTTAAGCTATATTTTCGTCTAAAGGTAATTGGACCTTAGTTCATGTGGCTTTGTTTGAAAACATGACTGATTAAAATGCAAGTATTTTGAAAAAAATTTCAGTCTCTGGGTCTAGAAAAAGTAATTCTTACACCACAAGCACTCTTGTTAGATATCAAAGATAAGTGTCTCAAATTATTTTAACTGAACTGAGAATTAAATAAAGCACTTATTCGATCACAAAATTTACTTAAATGGTTTAAACCAGCTGATATTATTGAGCAGACTAATATAATTGTATAAAATGTACAGAACAAAAAGAGTCGACAACAATTACGATTTCCCTCCCTCTTTCCAGTACGTTATGTTTCTCTGAGTCCCAGTAATTTCAGAAGACGACATTTGATCTGTAAGTATTAAGGAATAATTGCTGTTCAACAAAAATAGAACTCTTCATAATCCTTTTTAATCAGCTTAAAATGATAAAAAACAGTCGAATGATGTAGGTTGATCAACTTAACAGTGGAATATAATTTCTAATAGAATTGTCCAAACCACGTGTCAGTATGAATGAAAATTGGAAATAGTGGAAATTTTTCAACTCATCAACCAAAGAAAAACCTAAAATATTTATATCAACTTAGACCACTTCTTGTGACCAATTATGGAAAAACGGTTTTATATTTGTTAGTGTTTATTCTGAGGGAATTCAAGATGTAATTTTTGCCTCAATTAAATCAACGGCTTACTTACTTACGCCTGTTACCCCTCGTTGAGGAGTATAGGCCACCCATCAGTATTATCCATTTAACCCTGTCTTGGGCAATCCTTTCCAGTTCTTTCCAGTTAACATTCATCCTTTTCATATCTGCTTCAATCTCCCGGCGTAATGTGTTCTTTGCCCTTCCTCTTTTCCGCTTCCCTTCACCATTCCAAGTTAGGGCTTGCCTCGTAATGCAGTTTGGTGATTTTCTCAATGTATGTCCGATCCTCTTCCAACGTCTTTTCCTAATTTTCTCTTCAGCTTGAAGCTGGTTTGTTCTCTCCCATAAAACGCTGTTGCTGATAGTATCCGGCCAGTGAATGTTGAGTATTTTGCGTAGACAAGTGTTTATAAATGCTTGTATTTTCTTAACTATGGTTGTAGTGGTTCTCCACGTCTCAGCTCCATACAGTAGGACTGTCTTGACGTTTGTATTGAAGATTCTGACTTTGAAATTAGTTGACAGTTGTCTTGAGTTCCATATGTTCTTCGATTGTAGAAATGAGGTCCTTGCTTTGCCAGTCCTCACCTTCACATCTGCATCAGATCCTACTTGTTCATCAATGATGCTTCCCAGATACGTGAATGTTTCCTACCTTTTCCAGAATTTCTCCACCAAGTGTGACTGGGTTAGTGTTCTCCTTGTTGTATTTGAGAATCTTGCTTTTTCCTTTGTGTATGTTGAGGCCTATTGATTCAGAGGCTGCTGCTACATTTGCTGTCTTCGTCTGTATTTGTTCGCGTGTATGAGATAGGAGGGCTAGGTCATCTGCGAAGTCCAAATCGTCTAATTGATTCTGAGATGTCTATTGTATTCCATGCTAACCAGAAAAATCAACGGTTGTTGAATTTTAAATCATAACTAGTTGTTGTAGACTAATAATCTTGAAATTATAAGTGTTTTTTCTTTGTTTTTAAACTTTTTCAGTTAAACTTATCGTAGCTAAAAAGAACTATTATTGTTCACATGACTCATTTCTTTTTCATTCATGATGAAAAACTAATTTAAATGCTCAATTATCAATTGTTTTGTCAAAGTTTTAGGTTATAAATCACACAATATCTGAGCGTTTATGAAATGATAATGATTTTAGAATTTATTTTACTTCTTCATTTGATTGCTTTCCTTAAGTTGTACATTCGTATATATAGTTATATGGAAAATATATGTCTACAGGAGGCTAGGAAAGATTGCATTATAAATTGATTCGACAATAAATAACAAATGAGGTTACGTGCTAATCAAAGGGTAAGGAAGAAAATAATTTATGGGTCAGATAATAGTCCAATTTTCATAGTTGAAAGCGTGAGTCAATTGAAGCTAGACCACCAGGAAAAACCTGGAAGCACTGGACGGTCGTTTCGTCCTATTGTGGGACACCTCAGCAGTGCGCATCCACGACCTCGCCTCGCGAGATTCGTACCCAAGACCTAACAGTCTCGCGCCAGAGCACTTAACCGATAGACCACTGAGCCGAACTGGTAAGTCCTGGGTTCGAATCTCGCTAGGCGGGATCGTGGATGTGCACTGCTGAGGAGTCCCACAATAGGACGAAACGGCCGTCTAGTGCTTCCAGGTTTTCCGTGGTGGTCTAGCTTCAATTGACTCATGCTTTCAACTATGAAAATACTGTAATCTCCACAAAGCCCCTTCTGATAATAATAATAGTCCAATTGACAAATATGAAGAAAAGCGACAAACACAAAGGTCATAATAATAGACTGAATAATAATCAAGAAAACTTGTATAAGGTAATAATAATAATAACTGATTAGAAAGGTACTGGGTTCTAGTCCCAGAATGAACATCAACTCTGAGATCTAGGTACATCCATCTGACGAGTCCCAAATAGGACGAAACGTGCGTCCTGGATTCCACTGCTAGCCACTATCCATCTTTGCTTAAAACTGATTAGAGTTTAAAATGTAAAACAGTAATTAAACAAAAAAAAAAAACCGATAGTAATCAAGTAAAAGTGCAGAAAAGAGAAAAAAACGACAACCAAAGACATACCCATTAAGGGAATTAGGGCCAAGGAAGGGTGAAAGGTTGGACAAATCTTTGCGACTAGTGGAGTTCAACCAAGTCTGTTGTAGATATATCAACTCACAATTGGTGAACAGTTGCTCAAACATCGTGGATTGGTTGAAGTTAGACATTAACACCGTTGGATGCCCGCTCACTGGTCTATCGATTAAGTACTCTGGCGCGAGACTGGTAGATCCTGGGTTCGAATATCGCGAGTGCGGAATCGTGGATGCGCACTGCTGAGGAGTCCCATAATAGGACGAAACGGCCGTCCAGTGCTTCCAGGTATTCCATAGTGGTCTAGCTTCAATTGACTCATGATTTGAACTATGAAAATCTTTTTTTCTTGTTCAATGACACTATGAGTTATTTTAATTATCTGATTACTTTCCATTAATTTTTTCTAAAATTACCGGTGTCTAACATAGAATTCTAGTGTGATATATATATTGGTGAAATCGTTGGCTAACAGTTTTAATCAATGGATTGATTTAGTATTTTGTTTTTCGTATAACTTAAACAAGTATTGAACATTTAATTGTTCCTTTACTTTTCATTGGTTTATTTTGTTTCTTTATTTTTCCTTTTTCAGATTCTACTTTGAATAACCATTTTCGGTCGAATTTTAACAATGGTACACAAAAAACGCTACCTCATGAACTACGTGCAATATCATTTTTAATTAATGAATATTTTTTGGAACAAAATTTTCGTTTAACTGCAATACAATTTGCTGAAGAAGTAGAAGAACATGGTTTGCATAGCCTGGAATCATGGCATGAAGTAATTGTTGAAAATAATAACTTTTTAGAGATAATTATCAGAGTCATTCACATACATTATCGTATTGACACAAAATGTAAACTCTGTTTCACCTTTTAGGCGTGCACCAAGAAATAACTACATCTTTCATGCACTCAATATAATTATAACTGTTATTTAAAAGTGTAGACATGTAATTTTTCACCATCATTTCTAGGTTTGAGGTCGTGTCCTATTTAGATTGATTTGTATGAACATGTAGTATCAATCTCTGTAATCTACAAACTTGATTAATAAATTTATTTTATTTTATTAGTCGTATTCATCACGGATTTATATCAGTTGAGGTACCATTCAGAATCAATAAAGACTGGACAGCTTTTTAGTTCTAGTAATTGAGCTTCTCAGTAGTGAAGGTTAACTGTTGAATATTGACCTAGTGGTTTTGGTGATTAGGAGTTCGTTGCGAGAACTAAAGGTCCTGGGATTGTTGATATACACTGATGAAAAGTCCCATACTGAAATGAAACAGCTAACCAATGCTATCTGCTTCTTAATGGTACCTCATCTGAGATCAATCTGTGACGAACACAACCTACAAATCAAACTAATCTCCACAAAATCCCTTCAACTGAATTAATTTTATTTTGCTTTATTTATGTACGTGTGTGTAGATTTGTGGAAATCATTTGTCCTTGAGTTGTTATCATTATTTATTTTGTTGTTCACATTCATGAATCACATGAACTTGATATAAGTTTCCCGTGCCACATTATTAAGTATTTTGAAAGCAGATTGATTTTTATGAATACAGCCCACCATTGTATATGATCTATTTGTTCATTTCATTGTATTGTTATTTAGCTTGACCGTTTGGCATTCAACACATCTTTTACAGGCTTATTACTTTTGATTTATAGCAGTAGATTTTGTACAGCGAATTAGCAACTCATTCACTAGGTACTTGGATGTAGGTCACACTCTAAGTATGAGGGCTAACGATACTACCCGGTTGTCTGAACCGAAGTTGATGGGATATCAGGGTCCTAACCGGGAGCTCAATCGCTGAACATCAAACGCTGTAACCACTAAGCTAGCATTGTCTAGAAGCTATAATTGTGACCTACACTTTAACACGCTAAGCTGTTATTGTCGATTATAGTCACATGTACTATCAATGTTGTCGATTGTAATATTTTGCTTTAGCTCTTTATTTGATGCGAACAAAAAGAGTGGTTCATAAATTCTTAAAATGGTTATCAAGAACTTGGAAGGGGTAGGTTGCATGGATGTGGTGAATCCCATTTAGGCAACTACACCTTTACATATGGTTCAAAGCAAGTCAATAATTGATGTCTTATTGTAATTATCCTTACATGTTTTTTTCGACATGCTGCTGACTAAATGGATCAAACAGATAAAGTATTGGATTTCTAATTCTAAAGCTTTTATCTCAGTTTGTCTTGCATTTGTATTCCAAGCTGTGTTATAAACTATTTTGCTATCTGTATTTTCTTGATCTAATTTAAGGTTGCAATAAATTTACGAAAACCTCCAAGCTTATTATCTTTACTCAGGTTATATTGGCATCCTTCTTCTGTTTCACAATCATCACAAATTTCACCAAATCGATTAGATGTACCAAATTGTAAATTTTGTGAAGTTGCTGTTCAAACTGAATCTGATCAAAATGTTTATAATGTTACAGTTGGTTTTAATGAATATTCCTCAATAGAAATTCAAGCAAAAGTATGATTAGCTTCTTGTAAAGATATTTCCACTTGGTTTATTTTATTTATCTGTAATTAAAAAGTTTTTTAAAATCCACAGCCATTATTGTTACCGTATATTTTTTAATGTTATTTAGACAAATGATGACTACAATAAAAAAGTAGATTAGTACAGTCTCCGTTTAGACTCTGTCTAGAGTGTACGGCAAAGAAAATAACGTTAGTAGTTGGATTCCTATCTTAAATCTTTGACTTAGTTATTATCATTTTTAACTGTTTTCTTCTGAATCCTGAAGTATGTGCGCACTTGCATTGTCTTAATCTTAAATTTTACTAACACTATTGTATAGAAACAGTTTATCACGCCCGCGATACAGTTTAGTCCGAAATCTTGTAAGAGTACTTTAGGTTTGTTCTCATATCCTGGTATGAATTGTATGCGATGTCGATATAATAAACTATTCTCTAACTATATATATAATTGTAACTATGCATAATTGTAAAGTGGTTTTTGGGTTTTGTGAAAGTATCCATACATTTTCTCAAGTTTATTTTTTAAGGTGTAATAATTTACTTGCTATAAAAGTACCTGTTAAATACTTTGTAATTTAGTTCTCATTGTGTGTAGCAAACTAAACAAATTGGGTTAAATCGATACCAAATTAATATTAGTTTCTTCTCTCTTAAGTCTTACAATTTATTGACACGACCGTAGCTGCTATCTTGACGTAGTGGTCGGGCGTGCCTATCATAATAACCAAGTCGAGCTGTATTTGCTAGTACACTTGTTCTTTCAGATCCTACCATGCCAAATAGGTTGATCGGATAACGTTAATACTAAAAGCAATAACTTTAGGTTCGAAGACTGCCGACTATACCGGCATCATCTACAGCATCGTTGCATTTCATGTGCTGTGCACATATGTGGTAGGTTCTACATTGTGTATGACTACTTATGGATGGTCTTTTGGTAATAATAACATTCGTAGTTTGTAACTAAGTTTGTGATAATTCTTCATCTATCTACTTAGTCAGATGTTACCGACTAGTTCAAATTTTGTGTAGCTTTATTCACATTTATTCTTATTGAATTAACAAAAAAGAGCGAGGTAATATATATGGACAGGTTAAACAGTCTTAGTGTTACAACAGAAATATCGGTTTCAGGTAAATAATAATAAGAATCGAGAATGATGAAATTCAATTATATCTATTCTTTAATTACCTGTAATTATTATTCAGTCATCTAAACCCTCATGGAACGTTATCATTTAACCATTGTTTGTGAATGATAATTTAAGCTAATAGATCACTTAGTTGTAATTGATATCACATTGTTTGTTTAATAAGGCTCATTTCATTCATTTCGAACATAGAGAACATCTGTCTACTCAAGTATACAAGCATATTGTAATGAACTTACAGGACAAGTTTTTACAAGCCTATATACTTGTATGAGCTAGTATAAAGCGAGACAATCACGCGAAAAGTAAATGCATCATTTCTATCTTATGAGTTATTTTGTATTTATTCATATGATTAATTATGAAACTTTATCCATGCACATTTTCAATTGTATCTATCTTATTGCATTAAGTCTATGAGTTATTTTTATTCAATACATATATTTTGTGTTCATTCACTTTCAACATCATTCAAAATACACACACACACACACTTCCTTTGCTTTTTTAAACTTTGCACGCTTGATCTATCGTTACAGCAGCTCATTTGTAATACACTACTATATGACACCTCGTATTTCGACTTCTGTTTAGACATTGTTGATAATCGTAGTGGCGAAGCTGTTTTGGTCATCCTATCATACGAGGTTAGCAGGAATGATTATGTATCGTGAGTTAGATCTAGTTACAAAACCTATCATTATTGCTGATCGTATTCAATTGATCAAGTTTCACTGTGATCAAAAGGTTTAGTGCCTTGACGTCAAGATCCACTATATTTGGTATTAAGTAATTCAAGACAGTTATAAGGACCCTTTTGGACCTAGATTTCACTCAAGTTAGCACTTACTAGGAAAGTGTATTGGCAGTTTGTCAGTAAGGTTTGAACTCATTTCACTCAATGTCAGTCAGAGTTCGATCAGTGTTAGGATTTAAAAATATAATATCAGTTACTATTCAGTATTGATCAATTAGCGTGAGCATGTACACTGAAAAACATTAATAGTAAAATTATCGCGGAATTATGTGTAAAGCACTTGTTACATATTGGTAATGTAGAAGGGTTACTTTATATTTAATATACTTGACTTTCGACCACTGAGTCTTGAATTCAAATTCTGTGTTTTCGTCTACATCGCTTTAAGTAGACTGGTCGTATCACTTTCCTTCAATTGAAGAGTGCTTCTCTTCTTTGCTCCAGAACTATGGAAATGATAAACTATATTTACTAATTTGGCTTTACACTAACTTTGATTGTCTAAATATGTAGGAAAAAAGGGTAAATAATTGATTATCAGGTCAAACATTTGTGTTGTCTGTTCTCAATGATCAAAGTAAATATATACCTTATTGTGATCTGTTACTTAACAGTCCTGTTATCGTGATCCTAACTACTAACTAGTAGTATGGTCTTTATTTATTAATTTCTAATTCATGAAACTGCAACGCCACATGAATACGCTAATTAGTGACATATTACTTGTTTTGAATAGTTAGAAGAGAATAAATTCATCCGACTAAGAATATAGTGATATAAATTTCGTGGAGTTACTGTTGAACTCTATAATCCAAACCCCGGTCGTGTACGATCGGTTTTCAAGAGTAACTAATTGAAACCCTAAGAATAAACGTCTTATTGCCAAATACCAGTTTCATCTTTAGGTTATTTACTTATTTAAACACATAAACATTGGTACAAGCAGGCACTAAACAGATATGCACCATATAAATCATTCAATTTGCGTGAGGGCTAGAATACAACCCGGATGCTCAAACCAAACCAGGCCATCTTTATGTATTATGGTGTTACACTAATTAATTCAACTTACAGATTTTTCTTTAAGTTTCCTTTCACAGATTAAAAAAATTAGAATTTTTGTGCGGTATGGAACTTTCGAATTCAATTATATTTCTTCAGTTCAATTTCATAAAAACCAAACACATGTTTGCTGTACACTAAAAGCTTTTTATTTATTTGGAAAGCTTATTTTGCGTTGCATTGTTTAATGTTGTTAGTTTAATTGTATGAATGTATGTATGAACACGTGTCCAAGCCATCAGTTGAGATGGCTGAGACATGTGTTACATATGCCCAACCACCGACTGCCCCGAAGTGCAATGTTTTATGGTGTAGGAGTAGGTTGGAAGAAAGCTAGGGGTGGCCAGACCAAAACGTGGCACAAAACCATGAAGTCACTGACAAGTGGACTGAGCCATGTTGGTAGGTGTAGACTACCTGGTTGGGATCCGCGAGATGATAGCAACCGATGGTTAGAGACCTTGAATGACATAACTCAAAATCGTTTGCAATGGCGAAGGTGCATCCACTCTTTGTGTTCTCCCAAATTCTAATCTTCTGAATTCTACATGTCTCTATCTTTTTTCTCTTTCCGAATTTAATTTACTGGATTATACTCCTTCAATAACATATTCAAACCCTAATCTTTCCGATTACTGCTTATACTCTTACTACCTCTACCACTATGGGGTTTGAATGGACAACTGTATCTGTGTGCTAATGTGGTATGGCAACTCGAACTGATGTACGTACGTACGAGGTTCTACGTTGTGACTGACTGACTGAATTGTATGAATATAATTTTATTTAACATTTGTTTTAGTGGAATTATTTGAAATATATATATATATATATAAGGTTTGAATTTATATATAGTAAAACTATTTAGCATTCTCTTGTAAGTCTCTTTTTATGATTGTTGATATTAATTATCGAGGGATTTGAACCCGTATCAGTCACAGACATTGTCATTGGAATATCTGGATTGTGGTTGACCTTTGAGACCGTAATATACGTACATTGTTTTACCACTAAGTAATGACTACTTTCCTATGTATTTAGTCCTTATTGCTGATCAATCAATTTCCGTCGATCAAGTTGGACTATTAGTTAGTAAGTGGTCAACTGATAGTTTATTTTAATTTTGAATAGAGATTTTCATCTAGACTCAACTTTAATGATAATTCATCGGGAATTCTTAGTCTTTTGATGTAGCATGGTTTACTTTTAGTGTTTTTTCTCTGCCTCAGTTTTTCCGATTGTTCTTTTTTAACTGATTAAATTTCTAAGGATGTATTTCTTTCAACTATGCACAATTTTTAGAATGAGGAAATTTCATCGTTGAAATCGAAAATCAATCACCTAGAATTACAGTATTCAACTGCTTCACAAAACATCAGGGATTTGCGTAATCAACTTATTTGTCTTAAACGGTAAGTGTATTACTTGCATCATAAGTAATCTGTCCCAGTTAATTTTGTTCGTTCTCACGCGGATGATGTCACACCTCTGTTGTTTGTATGCTAATAATTAACCAACTCATTTAATAATCAATGTTAAGCAGTTATAAACCACTTTCAATATTCATTATTCAATAGTTTCTGTATAATTTTCTTAGTGGTCTAAGCTAACGCCACCTAAAAAATCTTTTCTACAAGTGTCAAGTTAATCGGTTCCAATTTCAAATTGATTGTCCCCAATGTCTATATTATTTTTATGGGCATTCTTATTTCTATCAGTTATCATTTTGGCATTATCTCTGACCATGTAGTTGATTGACCTCTGTGTTATAGATTAATAGATTGGATCTTCGTCTCCATATCTATTGACTATAGATTAATATGAATATCAGAAGTTTGTAGATTATCTTAGAATTTCCTTCACTTTGGATTCTAAGATTTAAATTCTGAGGAGGTTTTATGAAGATTGGTTTGATATGTAGGTAGTATTTGTCACTGATTGATTTTGTCTGGCGTACCATTGAAAACCAGGGGTGCTGGACAACTATTTCGTCCCAGTACGGAACTTCTCAGAAGTCTGCTTCTACAACTACAAAAAGGATCGACTTCCAAGTGTACAGATCTCATGGCAACCTCCTGACCATAAGAACCATCAAAACGCCATCCAGGAGTACAATTCAGATTTCATGCAATTTGCAATATAATGCTATGAGTTCAGATATGTTGGAAAAGAGATGGTCTTCGTCAATCGGATTGGCTGTTCGCCACTGTGTTACAAATTGATTGAAGTTGGAATTGCACCATTGGACGTCGATCCATTGGTATACTGCGCAGCAGCTCGTTATGTTCTACTTTACGGCTGCAAAACTTGGCCACTAAGAGTAGAGGATACTCGCAAGTTACTAGTATTTGATCATAGATGTCTCAGAAATATTGTTCACATCTGCTGCGATCACAGGGTAAGTGATAATGAGGTTAGACGCAGGGTATTGGGGAATGATGGTAAATCAGTTGATGAGTTTGTGAATCTACATCGACTGAGATGGTTGGACCATGTATTACGTATGCCTGAACACCGATTACGGCGACACGCAATGCTGACTAATGTTGGAGATGGTTGGAAGAGAGTTAGTGGCGGCCAAACCAAAACGTGTAATCAGTCCACAAAGCCACTAACTTCTAGTCCGAGCCATGTTAGTAGATGCAGACTACTTGGTTGGGGTCGGCACCACTATCCTAATTCTAAGGGAAGGGGGATGTCCATTCCCTCTTGATTTCAAAGGTACTCTGTACTAGATCAATCCGTGACGAATGCTACTTACGAATATCAGATTTACTTGAAATGTCAAAATCAAATGGAGTATACCGTTTTACAGTTATTCATATCGTTTATTCAAAATGCATGTTATGTATTTTTTTAACTCATTAGTGAACACATTGAAATGATAGATAAAGCACTATCAAATAAAAATACTACGACGACAAATGCAAACACTACTGCGATAAAGGTGAGTGATTCAGATGACGAATGCAATAACCAATCAAACCTAAGCGACAATGACAGTGTCTCATATTCTTCTGGAAAATATGATTTTGCTGATCCAACTAACAAATCTCGTCGGTAAGTCGTTTGTTTTTCTATGGGATTTTTTTTTAATAATTTAATCTTATTGAGCTAATGTGGCATGAAAACGTGATATAACACACCTATGTCAGGCTCTACTTTGCTTATGACTGACTGAGACAGTTTAGTTGTTTAATTAGCGAACTTTGTTTGTATATGTGCATGATGGACTATTTAAGTTTCTTCCTGTTTACATCTTAATGATTGGTCATATTTCTGAACTTTGTTGAATCATGTGACATTTAATTTAGTTCGTTTTGCCTAAATAGACACATTTGATTCAGTAGCGAATCTTCATTGACTGTGGTGAAGTTGGGGTACGTAATACATATGCTCAACCACAAGCTACATCGACACGCTGGTGCAGGAGTAAGTTGGAATAAAACTAGGGACGGCTAAAAAAATATGGCGTTAGTACACAAAGTCATTTGGTTTTCAACTGAACTATGAAGGTAGATGCAGATTGCCTGGTTTGTGTTCTATTATAGCGGAAGAAATATTGTAAAAGTTGAAACTAGTTTTTCGAATTATTATTAATCATAGTTTTATTGGATAATAACCGAATAACTAGACTACTATGTACACTTATTCCACTTATCATAAGCTTTGGTTTAACTTCTATTCCTGATTTGTTCTTAGTCCGTTAATTACAATTTGATCTATTCACAGTCACTTTTGACTCACTTATGTACAATCGTTATTTTCCATTTTATGGTGTGATGCGGTTCAGTATGTTTGTATGCAAACCACGTTTGTTTGAAGCATAAGTATGGTGGAAACTGGTTGCTGACCTTTGAACTCAAAGCATGATATGGAGAGGGTACTGCAGCTCGGAGTCAATAGTGCTGTTCGAACATGCAATTACACAAGTTAGAGACACGAATTCACTCTTTTCTTTCAAATCATATTTCATTTATGTCTAATCTTTTCTACTACTACTATTGTAGTGAGCAAAAACACGACTTTATTTATTTATTTAATCACATATATATTGGTACAAAGGGCACCGGATACATATGCGCCACACAAAATAATGAGAATGGGAGGAGAAGGAAGAAGATGTGTATATATAAAAGAAGGAAAAAAAGAAAAGGAGAAGAGTAATGATGGGGGGAACTGAAATGTACAACCAGAAGAGCTCTCTCAGTTAGGAAAGTTATAGCCACTCTTTATGAAGAAAGTAAAAGAAGGTTACAGCAGGCACGCCACTGGCTTCTATTCTGAGCCATATCTGATAACGTCTCTAGCCACTGTGTTGCACCATCTCTCGGACCCCAGCCAGGGAGTCGTGAAGGACCAACAGAAGCTAGCCCTTTGCAGCTTTCTTTCATACCACGACACCATGTCATACACTGACCTCCTCTCCGCTTTTTCCAACCAGTCCGAGAGTCGGCAAATAATGCACGACGTGGAAGCCTCTGGGACGACATTCGTAAAACATGTCCAAGCCACCGAAGTCGGTGTTTCAAGATGGTGACACCAATTGAATTATCGTCTCTGTGCCCGAGCACACGATGCCGAACCTCTGCATTACTAACATGGTGTTGCCACTGAATGTCAGCAATCCTTCGGAGACAACGATGATCGAATGAGTTATGTTTGGAATTTCATTCGAAATTCCACATGATTTCATATATTTTATTTACCACCACTTGACTAATTATTTAACTTAGTACATGATTCTCCAAAACTTCTGTGATTACTAAGTTTTGTAGTATAGACATCATTGTTACGTAGCGTTGTTCTTTGTTCACGTAAATTTTACTTTTCCAAAGATGGAAAAATTAAGGAAAAATATATATAAATGCGATGGTATTATATACAATATAGAACTCGAACTGGTTTAATCTATATTTTCATCTATAAGCGGATAATTTAAAGATGGCTCTGTCCATGTCGTAGTGAGAAATTATGGTGTGTAGAAAGTTTATCAAATCGTAAATAAAGCAGTCACTCACAAATATTGGTATATGTTGACTAAATCATGTGGCAAATTAATTGAAGTTCGAAAACGTGCACCACGCTAAACCGACATAGTGGTATATTATGTCCTGCTCTCCAAACAACTTAAAGGACCTGGTTTCAACTATTCCCAAAGTTGAGACCGTGATGGCGCCCTGTCCCAATGTGCAAAAAAAACACCTAAGTAATACTTTTTTCAATGTTTGTTCAGCTGATATAAGAGTAATCTTCACGAACTACATTCCTCACCTTATCTAGTTTAAGGAATTTGGCAGGAAACTGTGAACTTAGGTTTCGAGCTAGTTAGCAGTCGTTGCTAAGGTATACTTGCGATCTTGAGGGAACTTATGTTCCTTGTGGAGTTCGAAACAACGTCACTCAGCTTTACAGTCTGAGACGTGTTACTACTGAGATATTCTATTCGTGACCATCCTGTAAGACTGAAATAGTTACAATTGATTAGTCACTGAGTAATAAAAATATGTCAAGTTTGTTCAATCTTTTAACGATACAGGTCGAACGTGTAATTGGTTAAGTCTAGGATACTAGTTCATAGAAGACATAGTAGACGCGATGTGGAAAAAAGTTATAATTAGAATTCTGATTGATGACTGACACGTGATATCGATCAGTGTCTCATGCTATAACAAGAGGCAATAAGTGTCAGTTTATTGTCATTCTGTTTGATAATGATTTATGTATTATTGTTCAAAACAATATCTACCATATTTGCACTAGTCCATCAGTTAATTCTTGTTATACTATTCATTTTATTGTACGCTTAATGTTTCTCGTTTCCTTCTGTTTTTTTTTTCAAAGTAAACTATCCAAAGAGTTTTCTCGATATATTGCCCATTTATTACCGGATGATGACCTAATATTAAATGAAGTTAATCATAATTTCCACTTAACCGATTCATTAGATGAATTTGTCACATTTTTAGCTCAATATGTTGAAAAGATTTTATCATACTTAGTTGATAAAGGCAAATTAGTAAGTATATTGTGTTCATAATAGAAAAATAGTTATTTATATTGTTCTATTTCATAGTAGTAATATTGTTTGTGCAAGTGGCTATCAGGACTTAGTGGCCGAGTAGATAACGCGATGGCGTTTGAAGCGAACAGTACTGGGTTCAAGTCCCAGAGTGAACATCAACTCTGAGATGCAGGTACATCCAGCTGACGAGTCCCAAATAGGACGAAACGCGCGTCTTGGATTCCACTGCTAGCCACTATCCATCTTTGCTTATCATTGTTTGCGTTCCTTTTTTTACGAATTGTTAACTGACTAGTCCAAATATGATGTGAATTTCTAAGCAATATCATCCTTATTATGAAATTCTCAAGTTTAATCATGTGTAGGATGGTTTGGAGATTGGATGCAATTTGTTATGAACTTACAAAACGTGTATGAAACAGTTATTCTATGTACTCATTGGTTTTCAAAGACTTATTAGTTGATATTATGTCATGATGAGTCCAAATCTGGTGTAGAAGAACTCCTATCTGATTTGTTTATCTTTACTCCAACTTCTTCCTATTATTTAACATTTATTAGACAAAAGATGATTAGTATAACAGTAGAGCTGATCAATAGGGTTCAAGTTCACTTAGTTGAAAAGTAAAATGGAATAAATCCTAAGTTCCAACATCAACTTTGAATAAATATTTCTAATTGCTTCATATCATTGCACAATGATGAGTGTAATGGATGTAAGCCAGCTACCTTTAACGCCATCACGATCTTGGTTCAGCCGTGAATGATTACGTTTACCACATATTGGTACAAGCAGTTCTGTTCTGTCTTTGAAAAACCTAGCCTTTATGATCTGAGAGTATCTGACCACTTTGTTCGATTATCGATATCTCGGATAAACTTCACATTCATTTTTATTATTGTGCAGAATCGAAGTAGTTAGTCCATTAATTAATGTGTAGAAAAATATGTACTATTGAATGCTAACTTATGGGTCTAACAATTAAACTTTATTTGTGAGACCTAAGGGTCGTAGTTTTAATCATCTGTAGGATCGTAGATGCGCCACGAAATTATTTCACCAAGTCTCAAAACAGTATAAAGAAGGTTTAGACTTCATTGTTAATTGTGATACTTTAAAGGTGACCTATTGAATTAGTTCATCTATTCATTTAGTTTCAGAGTTAAATGACAGCTAAACTTTGACTACATAACTAAAATTGATAATCATCCTCTATCTGAATGCTACCTGATCAAGTTTATCCTTATATATTAACGGTATCTCCATTAGATGACTAGTACCTGTAACGATGTTGTCTTTTCACAATTGAAGAATAGGGTTGGACAAGGTTGGTCCTAAAAATACCTCAGTTTATCTTACTTATTTTCGTCATCAACAGTAAAGCAACGAATATTAAGTTCTTCGGCACTCCTCCCATTCTCTCTGGAAAACCGTAGACTAGAATAGAAAGAAGGATACTGCAATTCACAAGTCACTTTGCAGTGGGTGCCACTGGTGACAAAGTGAGACTTATTGGAGTGCTATTATACTCCCTAACACTCAAGGATCTGATTATATTTGGAATATGTTACGTTATAGATACTATGCTAAACTTATTGGACTTTCTAAATTAAAAGGCTGACTGGATGCGCACAAAATCTGTGTAACCACCGTTGGTAACATTTGCATTCATATTTCATTCAAGAACGCGTCGTCAACTTTATGTGAAGCAATTAACCGTTTCATTTGTCGGAACACATACAGGGGATGAAAATTAACCTCTAGAATTAATTTTAATACATTGATGGTACAATCCATTAATTTCACCAGAATCATTTGGCCCAATGACCTTAATGGATTTGTTAATGTACTCAGTTCCAACCATATTCATGATCAAACAACAAATAATAAATAGACAACCATACAGAGAAACTTCGAGCTGTGAATAGGTGACCTCGAAAAAGTGACAAGAAGAGAGCTCACCAATTCGTAGTGACCCAAATCCTAGGACTAAGTTCAGAAGCACATAACTCCAAAGTAACAATTATAAAGAGTAATTGCACTTATAAAGTATACAATTGGAAATAGTTGAAATAAAACTGAACATAAAAATAATAGTACTTGTAAAACTTTTAGTTCAGAAATCAACCATACAAAAGTTCACTCAATCAATTACAGTTATTCAATCGAATTGGGGACTAATGACTTATCAGAAAATGTGTGTATTCCACAGTGTTTTTAGTTCTAAGGTGTATAGGAATCTTTCAAGGTGTAAATTAGTCTATACAACACCATAGGTATGTACAATTAGTTCCATGTTCAGTAATGCAGATGGATACGATTCGGAAACCCGATGTTTTTTTGCACGCCGCAACCAATTATGGTACTTTGTAAGTAGTTCTTGCTATATTATCGCCGTATTTTAAATGCCTAATCATTTGTATGAGAATAATGTTTCCACTCAAAATGTACGTGTTATCCTCACCTTTTTTATTCTACAAGGAAACGGAACACTTTTCATCCTGTCCTGTTTTGCATGTTGCTTATTGTATCTTTCAGATTTTTCTCCCCCTATTAGTTCAAATTATTTGTTTACATTCCAATCCATCAGTACGTGATCAATTTCTCTGCTTATTATTTGATTTCCTTTCAACTACCTCGTCCCCTACCTCATCACCTCAACCATCATTATTATCAATTGAGCATAAAATTCATGTGGATTTTATGAATTCACCTAGTTTAATTAAAATGAATACTGGTTGTGATTCAATTGGTCGTGTAAATCATGATGAATTCTCTAAACATATATTAAATGCTTTACGATTATTAGCTTCATATTTAGGTAAGTGAAAAATTGTCTAATTATATTCTATATGACAGCCTGTTAGAAAAATGAGTGTTTTGTTTTTGGATTTCTCATTGGACAAGGGAAATATTGGATTAGATCGAAATAAAAATCATTGAAATCATAAACCGATCAGTGTAAAACCAACATTAAAAACCTGGAAGCACTAGACGACCGCTTCTTCCTAGCACGGAAGTCCTCAGCAACGCACATTCTCGACCCCGCAATCGAGAATTGAACCTGGCATCTTCGGTCTTGCGCTCGATCGCCTAACCCATGAACCACTGAGTCGTCATCCAACAGTCTTGGTATCTGACTTCAATCAATCCAGTGCCATGTGTGTCTAGTATGAAGTCCTGATCGGATTCTGTCGATCAAGTTACAGCGTGATCAGTAGTCTAATTAACTCATTTCTTATCGACTACTTGCAAATCATCATTGTTAAGTCACTTAAGTTAGTAGCCACTTGCAACTTGAATGATGTGATTCGGTCAACACTAATCACTATATAAATATGACACTAGCCATAACCCAGTGATCGATCGGTGTAAATATTTCAGTCCTGTAGGAGGTCAGTCGCTCTTCGAACTGGTCAGTGGTAACTTCTTACATTGTAAAGCTGAGTGATCCAGGTCTGAACTCACTGGCGTTCATCACTTCCCTCAAGATTGCTGCTAAATCTTGCTGAAAAGTACCAACTAGCACAGAATTTAGGTCCAGAGTTCCCTATCGATTACCTCCGTTCACCTAATGTTACTACGAGATGTTTGAAACAGTGAGAAAATTTATAACTTCGTTTATTACTTAAGTTTATCGCGTTCGGGTAATTACGGTGTAAATTGGGTGCAAAGCAAGCAGTTCATTACTATTAATTATTATTATTATTATTATTAATGGCTTTATTCAATATTATAATCTGATACAATATAGAATTCTCAGCACGAGTTATTTCAACAAGTTTTTTACCAAAAAAAACAATAAAACCCAAGAAAAACAAAAAAAACAGAAAAGGAATGAAAAAGGTTTAAGAAAAACTGAGTTTATACAAATTATCAAATTTGAAACATGCTTAAGAAGACAGGTTATTTACTAGGTCAACTCTAACAGCCTGTTCGTCACAAAGTAAATTTGCTAAGTAAGGTATTACAGAACTTTTATAGAATTGCTTGCGTGTATGGATTTTAATGTATTTACGTCTCGTTCTACCAGAAGATATACAAGGAGAAAGATATGAATGAAGCGGATGGTTAGTATCTGATAAGATAACACCTGCCAAGAGTTTGCAAGACTTAAGATGTCTATCCACAAGCATATTAATAATGACTTCAAAAGATTCACCACATACCTTGCAAACCGCCTTCAGCACTCTACGCAAAACAGCAAAGTCTTTTCTCAAAAGCCCAGGAAAGAATAATGGAGAACAATATAGAATAATAGGTAATATGCAGGAATTTACAAATTGTAAGAGTAAATGGCGAGTAATCCCAAAAGCATGCAGCCTCTTTATGTAGTATGTCAAACGGTAAACTTTTTTCGATAAGAGTAAAACATGAGAAGACCAAGAAAGATCAGAGGAAAAAATGACACCGAGATATTTGACCTTCGACACTGTGTTTATTAAGGAGTTTCCAATGGCACAAGCATTGTGATCCCAAAATAGAGTGTAGGTTCTGTCCATGTCTCAAGCTAAAATTAACAGCTTGACATTTAGATGGATTGAGTAAGAGACCATTACCAACAGACCACCTTTCAATACGAGATAAAAACTCATTCATTTCTATGGGATGTAAGGAGGTAGAAATCGGCATACATACAGTGAGGTCGTCCGCATATTTTACAAAAGTGTTTTCTGTGGAAGATGGCAGATCATGCAGAAAAAAAGAGAAGAGCAAAGGTGAAAGAACAGCTCCTTGTGGCACACCTACATTAGACAGTAGAGATGTTGAACACTTTCCTTCAAATACAGCGTACTGTTCTCTTCCAGAAAGGTAGGAACGTAGCCAATTGGTTATCCAGCTGTCAGTGTCGACGCTGATCAGCTTGTTAAGTAAGAAATGTCTTGGAATAGAATCAAAAGCAGAAGTAAAGTCCAGGAAAGCGCATCTAACATACTTCTTACCCTTTTCCAACCCGAACACCATATTGTGATGCAGAACAGCAACGGCATCTAATGTGCTTCTTTTGCATTTGTAAGCAAACTGATATGGATCACAGTGCTCTTTTATTGCAGGTTGAAGTGGTTGTATCAGTAATTTCTCCATTATTTTAAGGAAAGGTGAAGTTATTGCAATGGGTCTAAGTTTCACATTTTTATCACCAGAAGCTTTCCTTGGTATAGGGATTATCTTTATCTTTCTCCACATTTTCGGTAAGACATTAGTTGAGAAGGGTCTGTTAAAGATATTCGTTAATGGATAACATAAAACATCAGCACATTTTTTAAAAAGGAGGTTTGGGATACCATCAGGTCCTAAACATTGGGATGAATTAAGTGACTGGAGACATTTTCGGACATCATTTTCAGTGAAACTGGAAACACAATTATTCTTCAGACCCTAAGATATAGGGAGCATTATGTCAGATGACTGACGTATAAAGGACTTATTTAAGTCACAAACATTCAGCTGGTTATCGCTTCTAGTCTTCCTGTTCCCTGTAATTTCTTTAAAGAGTTTCCATATACTTGGAGAGCTTTTACAAGATAGGAGTTTTTGAGTAAACACAGGGTTGAGACGTCTAATCTCCTGGTTTATTTGACCATTTAACTTACAAACTTCAGTAGTTGACCTCAATAGTAGTTTATGTATACATACACAGCACAGGATTGTAGATAAAACAGGACACATGATCCTTGATGACTTTCAGCCACTTAGTAATTCTATCGGATTAGTTTATATGCTGTGTGAATGTTGAGAACACGTAAATTTCCCTAAAACACATTTTTTAGGAAAAAATGAAATGTAAGTATGTCTCAGTTAAATATAATTTTGAGTTGTTTCAATCTAATTTTCTGTCCAGAAAGAAATGCTCCATGCAAATTAAGTGATCACCTAGTGAAGAAAAAGTTAAGGAGAAAGTCGTAAGGTCTATGAATGAATACAGAGGAATAGTATTTAATAAAAGATCCTTCCTGATGTTCATGTACGAGTAAGAGTGTGAAGAGTCTTCTCTCTTACTCGAAACGCTGTCAAATGACCACGCGTCCTTTTACTTTATGGTAGAGAATTCGTCATGCCTTTCACTTAACGGGTGTGTTTTTATGAAAGTTGGGTTGATGGGCAGGCATCCTATGCCTAAACCGGGTTTATAAATACAGTGTAGAGTCCATTTGATTAAGTTAGAAATTCCTTATATCAAACCATCGGTATGCATAATAGGCTATGGGATTCTAGTAAACAAATGGTGTACGAACCTATTTCTCTCACTGGTTATTATTGAACTTCATTTCTTGACGTCAGTTGCTTCATAGTCTTATGGATTAGATCCCTGGGTCAAAAACTCAGAGATTGGTCCCCCTAGGAAAATTATCTGATTCAGTTTAGACGTTCAGGCAGTAGTATCCCATATGTATAAAATTTAATATTACTCAAGAAAATGAAAGTTATAACAATAAAAACGTAGATAAATGTGTCATACTCTTAACACTTACTGAATTCCATCCATCATTGATAGAGAGAACATTTCACTATCCGAAAACGTTCTGCATTTTAAAAGTCTGTTTTTTAGGTCAACTTGCATTTATCAGAATTCATTTCCGATCATGAATTTCAATAAGTGGTAATACAAATCTCTACTGATAGACACAAATCTAGAGATATTACTTACTTACTTACGCCTGTTACTCCCAATGTAGCATAGGCCGCCGACCAGCATTCTCCAACCCACTCTGTCCTGGGCCTAGAGATATTATTAACTCATTAATAATTTCATTAATCAATAATCTTTATCGGTATTGGAATTAAAAACATTTTTTGGTATCTAGCATGGTCATGTTGTGTACGTATTCATACTATCACTTTGATGATATCGTTTATTCACTTTTGATCTTGGATGTCAAAGGAGTAATTGAAATTCACAGCGTTAAGCTAGCATATTATTATCACTAATTCGAGCATATTATTCACTTGTTTAATAGTAAATCTACATCTTAAATAAAAAGGTTGGAAAATTATTTTATATGAAGCGTTTCATATCATATTTTTTAAAAATCACTCTGTTATAATATATCCTTATTGTATAGGTCCTGCTCGATTGGAAGGTGAACTGTTACCGGGATTATGGTTACAAATAAATAAATGTTCAATTTCTGACCTATCTAGAAGACTTCTTTTAGTATCGGCATGCGGTGTAATCGCTCCTCACCTTCCGGTTAGTTAAAGATCATATTATTGTCGTATATTATGATTGTTGGCTTATGATTGACTTGTATTTTCAAGTTCTGTATAACTCAACCAGGTCGCTGGCATTACCCAAGGGGTAAACCCTTCAAATAAACTGCAAATATGTAGCTGTTCTCGTCTAGCCTTAAAGTAGATACGTTGTGTCTCAAGGGGAGAAAGTATGAAGAAATCTGGAAAAAAAAGAAGAACAAGAGACAAAGTAAGCAGACGGTAACTCATGAAACACGCTGTATGTAATTACATTTAATAACGAAAACAAACAAAAATAAGCGATAACACAAATGTGAGATTGAAATAATCTGAAAATGGGAACTAGAAGTTAATACGGTAAGATTTTAAATGTGTTACACAGTTTTACATGGTAAGGAAACATTATCCCAGTACTTGTTTTACTTTAAATAAGACTAAGAATAGGTTTGCCTGACATATTTTTAATCTTAGCATTCTTGAAAGTTCACCGAAATTATTGATGAATTCTTTGTTTGAATTAATGTGTAAAGTTGGACGATTGTAGCTAGTTGAATATTCATCAGTGTTCATCATCATTGCATCTCATCGTGTGATTTATTTCAACGGCGATTCCAACCATGTGATCTAGTTGTTCACTATATTACTTAAACTACAAATGATACGAAATTCCGTCTAGTTTTGAATGATTAACTTCAAAAATGGTTGGTTACCGATTGTGTGTAAGACATTCAAAATGAAATTATGTATGCACAAAAATCTTACCGATCGAGATTTTATTTATTTAATCAAACATAAACATTGGTACAAGAAGACACTGAATACATATACGCCACACAAATCGTTATGGTCTGCAGTAGAACCTTCATTCCTACTTTGCAACATTGCCTAACTGACTTTGTGTGGCCTTCCAAACAAGTGTCTCAGTATATCCCGAGCTTCACGATAATTAGATGATGGTGGGAGCATGAAACATCCATCTGAAGCCTCTCTGGCTTTTGCTTTACAGTCATATAACAAGTATAACAACCGCTGGCCATCATCTTCAACCTTTAAAAAAGTACTATACAAACTATCTAATGGATTTCCAGTGCTTTACTGGTTATCCCTGGAAAATACAAAATTCTACCTTCGGGTGTTCAAGTTCCACACTAGTAAATGATAAGGTTATACTTGTCTTCTATCTTTCGGTTTTATCCAACTTACAAAGTTCCTTAGGAGTAAAGTTACCTCTAAGGTCACAATGAACGTCAGTCTGAGGACGACTAACAAGACGGCAAACATATTCCTGCTGTTCCTCATCATTTGAATCTGAGAATGATTCGTCACTCATATTTTCGTTTAGCTTTACCGACACTAACTCCCTCTGAAGATGCAACAGTTTTTTCTTCCTATTCTTCACTTCCCCAACTTTTAACTCTTGATATTCCCTCATCTGTTGTCTTTTCAACTCAGCTAGGGTCATTCTAGAACTAGTCTTACTATATCGAATAACTAGATTAATGTTTTTACTCACTCAGTCAAACTCAACGTAGAACCTGGTACGTATGTACATCGAAGTTGCCATAACTCATTAACACAATGAGATGAAGTATTTAGGGCGAATTCCAGATTAGTAGAGGTAGTAACAGTGCCACTGTCATCCTCTATTTTATTCTAGTTTTATTTCTCATACACTGAAATACAATTAGAGACTCCATCCAATAGGTAACAAATGAAATGCAAGTATTTAGCTATTGTCCTATATGTCTTCCGATAATAGAAGATAACATAGAGGTTTTCAATTTCATTCTAGATATAGTTACTGGCTTCAGTCTAGCCATCTTGACCTTGGCTGATAAAAATGAACAATACTTTTCCTTAGAAAACCTTCGTAATGAAAATACGCTACGATACTGTTGCACCAACTCAGAAGCGTCAGCAAAATAATGCGTCTAAACAGATGATGGTATAAACGACTCTGGTATAGGACATCACGATATTCGCAATAAGTTTAAACCCTTTATAATTTTATACCGACAATCTCACCTCTTGAGGCGCTCCATAGATAAGCACCTTGTAAGATCGCTTTAGCTAATGAGATCATTTCAGTTACATACCCAACTGAGCTAAAGATGGAGATCATTCACGAAAAAATAGTCTTCTTAGTTGGGTTCATGTTAAACTCATGCAATCTAAAGTGTAAATTAACAGTTCGGGCATCCCACTATATCTATAAAGTTCTCGTAGCCTACGTAAAAATCTCTACCTAATCAGTCATTGAGTAAAATTAACTTTTTCAATTTTCAATCCATTTCCCTTTATTTTTCTAATCCTTTCCTATTTCTTCACTTTTGTTCCCATTATTATTATTGCAGTCGCATTTACAATCTTCCATAATGTTATGTATCATGGAATCCAGCCTAGATGAAGAACGTAATCCAACAGTACTGGCAGCTAGTATACGTTCTCTGTCATGTTTGATTAGTTCAATGTCGGATTCTCATAAGTTGCCACAAATTGTACGTCGACTTAATTCATTTCTTATACAAACTGCAAATATATTCAATGATGCGCAACAGTTGAAACTGTTTTATTTAGCAAACAAAAATTCATCATCAGAGGGAACAACAACGACAGCAGTGCAATCGTTATCTAATCCCATATATAATGCTACTATGAATTATTTCTTATCATCTGTAGCTCAATGGTGTTTAGAATTAGACTCGATTCAACAAATTCTACTTGATCCATGGTTAATTCATTTCGATAATTATATTTTGGTAAGTTTATATTATCTCTCTGTTTCTTAAAAAAAATTCATACCAAATATTCAGATTATGACTTAAGCAGTGTTGGAATATCAATCAATCATCTACAACGTAGGACCAGGCACATATATACATCGATCCAAGTTGCTACACGTCATTAGACTAAAGTTAGTGACTTTGTGGACTGATTACACGTTTTGGTTTGGCCGCCACTAACTTTCTTCCAACCATCTCCAACACTAGTCAGCATTGCGTGTCGTGGTAATCGGTGTTCAGGCATACGTAATACGTGATCCAACCATCTCAGTCGATGAATTTGGGGTATTCAGGATAGGTATCTAGTCAGTTGAATGATTCTAGATTTTTGTGTTGATGATTGGCGCTAAGACGTAAACCTATCTCTTCAAACGTCAACTTGTGATCCATGGAGCTGATGATTCTGGATAAATATTAAGTTGTTCGTTTATTCGTTAGGATTTGTATTATTACATTGTTTATATTCAGGAATGAACTTATGACAAGAAAGGTTTTATCGACCACAACCTAGTCGTAATCATTTTAATAGCAGTATAAAGAAATCAAAATGGCAAATTTCATGTACATAAAATGCGTTGTAGAAGAATTTCATCTTGTTAATCATTGGGCAGATGATTAAGTTGTGTGTTTCACGTGACCGAACATCATGACACCTGTCTACTATTTCTTCTGTAGCCTAGTGTTTCCGGCTTATCCAGTTAAATGCTCGATCAGCACCATTGAATTTGAGCTAACGCAGATAAAGTCTGTTGTCCGTAAACTTCTCTCTATCCCCTGCCTTAAGTCCAAAACTCAGCAATCAACTTCTATTCATATTTTGAATAAACGTGGTTTAGATACAGACATCCCGAACGGCATTACACCGTAAGGTGAAAAATAAAAATCGTACATAATTGAGCGATATGTGACTGTGAATAGACCAAACTGTAATTAATAAACTGGAAACATTAAGAATAGTAAGTCGTATGACATTAGTTAGGCGAAATATTATGATAATGCGAATATATACGCACAGTAATCTAGTTGCTCATTACAGCAAACTTTCTATAAGGCCCTTTCCAACTCTTTCAATATTCGTTCCTCTCTCTATTTTTAGGCACGTCAAAATACTAAAGATGAGGTCGCACCTGATATGGTATTGCTTTATTTAAATACTTTATATTATTTAGCACCATTTCTTCACGCTTGGTTATTATTATCATTAATAAAAAAATCAAATCCTGATGAAAGTTCATGGTTATCTGTTCAAAATCTACTTCATGCTTATCGTAATTCAACTTCAGAATTTGAACGTCTTTTGCGAAAGAATTTCACCTTTAAAGGTAAGAGTAATAAACTCATATATGTTAACTAATTAGTTCAGTTAATTCTTTTTTTTCTCTGCTCATCAAGTAATTTATTATAGTCATGGATAACATTGAATATGGTTTACTCGAACTTTGACACTTAGATTGTATCTTAGTGAAATACTAATTTCGGCCCTGAAAAGTATGTGCTCATCAATTTAGTGCCAACTATTGACTGTATTTAGTATCACGGACATATGATGAATTATAAGTCGTTGAATAATGCTGTATACCATAAATAAAGTAATATATTTGTAATATCCCAATGAGTAGAAAAATTAGATTTCCTGATGTTTCGTAACTCGAAATTATTTAGTCAAACCTTGGTAATGATACCTATAAACTCAATAATGTAGTATACTGTCATGGACTTAATCGCGTTAGCGTATAACGGAATAAAACAAGTGAAATGCAAGAGTGATTTTGGTTACGTAGATTTCATGCAGCTGTTAATATAAACAGACAATAAAGAATGCAAAACAGAGCAGGCAAAACACTATTCAAAATATTATTCATTATAAGCGTCAATGTCACTCAAAATAAACAGCGAATAGTGCGATCAAGGAAATATGTATAAGGTAATAAGTATACAGATACACACATAATATGTATGAGTATAGAATGACAAATAAATGAATAAAAGAGGTACTTATGCTGGTAGTCAAAATGCCCTTTGTTTCTGATCATTCTGTGGAGATTTTTAAACTTATTTATACACCACCAATAGAATCGCTACATATTCAAAAACTGACCACCAATGTTTCAAAAATCTGTTATAACACTCACCCTCACTTGTGTTTGTATATGGTTAAATTTACTAAACCCTTTAATTAACTTATTTAACAGACAGTATCTTTGTATTCAGTAATGATTTGCCTGCACCTTCTTCCATTCCTTTTGCATACAGTTGGCATGACACTTATTTCAGCCTTAGTATCTGCTAGAAATCCTGCACCTGTCATTCGGTCCTGGACACAAAACAAACGACTGTTCCATTAAGTCGCACCGGTCCAGAATTCATCATGGAAGACTGGCAAGCTGGTTCTCATTTTGTGTGATCTTAAATATATGGGGTGGTCTAAATCTCGTTCTCTCGCCATATAATACCAACATATAAACACGGCTGAGCACCTTGAACGTGATCGTAACTACCTTTGTAGTCTGTCGTTTGACGTCAATTTCGTTAGTTTTTGCGGCAAATCATTTACTGTTTTCCATAATGTTCTGACCCTGTCTATTTTCGTCTCATCCACTTGGGGCTCGTTTGCTTTGTCTCCTCGGAAAATCCGGTCAGCCTATTTTGCGATTTCATCGATATCGGCATCACTGTTGCCAACCACCCGGATCAGCTGTACATTCTGTGGTAGTCAGTGTAGCTACGATCGATAATATGAACTTACATATACTTTTCTGTCCTCAAGCAAGCTTGGTATATGGTATTTTAATTGTAATGGCGTTACATCGATCAACTTCGCAATCAGTTGAAGACTGACGGCGAACACTTTCTGAATTGTCGAAATAGTTATTGAATTACTAGTCCATAGACGATATCTAATGCTATAAAATGTGGCTGACCAAACAACAACTCCCTTACACGAATGAATTATGTACTTGCGTTACCTTAATAAATAAAAATGACCATGTACCCATATATAAAATATTAAGCGCAAAAGTAGGCAGTTACAAGATGTAAGTATCTTATGGGTCAATGACACGTTAGTGGAATTAAGATTTGACTATATCAGACTTCCTTTTTATTTGTTTTATCCATAAAAATGTAGGTTTTTTATATTTTATCAAGAATTACTGGTATATTGTGACATTTTCTTATGTCAGTTATACTACTATGTTATTGATGCTACAAATCGACCTAAATTAAACACTCATGGAACACGCGATCGCGGGGTCATGGATGCATACTAGTGGGGAGTTCCATACTAAGAAAAAAATGGCCGCCCAGTGCTTCCAAGTTTGTAATGGTTGCCTAACTGAAATCCCTTCTTGATGTCGATAAATTTCGACAATCTCCATAACCCTATACTGCTATTTATGTCCTCATTAGCGACCAGCTTCTAGAGGTTACTCCTGGAATTTTAGTGACCAGTGGAGTTTAGCCGTGTCAGGTCTGAAAAAAAGTACTCCTCAAAGACAATTTTGTGGACTGACTGAAGTTAAACTTACACATCATTGGCTAACTATTCAGTGGTCTAGAGGTTAAATGTTGGAGTGAGATACTGGACGTCCTGGTTTTCTATTATCGGTCAAGGCACCATGGATGCCCATAGCTGAGGAGTAGCACATTGGGACGAAGCAGTTGTTCAGTTCTTCCATATTTTCAATGACTGTCTAACTTAACTCGGTTCTTGATATAGATAAAATTCGACAGTCATCACAACCCTTTACTGATATATTACTGTTGTTTGCCGTTTGTGTTATTTACCTATTTGTTTTATCTATCTAAAAAAGCTTTTTTTGTTTTTTATTCTCCACACTATGAATCACACAGAACCTGACTTAATGAAATCTTCCCCCACTACTACTGCCGCCATCATTACCAACAACAACACGTTAAATTTCATTGATGCTTCAATAATTCTTGGACAAGATAGTTTTGAATTACTATCAGAAATGATGAAATATATATGTAAGTCAGACATGTCAACGTCAACCATACCATCAACATTATCATCAAATCAAACTGGTGATTTGGAACAATCATTTTACGCTAGTCATATATGTCAAATCGATAAGTGGATAGCAAAACAATGGTTTGATAAACATTTAATTTGTAAATTAATTGACTTGCTAGAACAATTGCCTTATTGTAATAATGGTGATCTTTGTTTAAAAATGAAATCATTCCTTGACTTGGATTATGCTAATGGTTGTTTTGATGATGTAATTAAAGTGAGTCTAATTAATCGAAACAATGTGTATTTTACCAATTTTGTGTTGTGAAGAGATGAGTTTTGTGTATCCTCAATTAATCCAAATGCGAACGAATTCTATTGAATTACGGGGAAGGGGGAACTATCTTATTCCTTTGACACGCTTTAAGTACCTGTTTGTCTGAAACGTCAACTTACCACTGTTGTCTTCCATCAATTGGTTTTCTCTTCTATCTTTTAAAATATAAAACTTACAAACTGTAAACTTTGGAATTTTTTCAAATTTAAAGGTCATTCTCAATTTAAAATAGACACACGATTGAGGTTATCCGGGAACGTTACCAATGTTCAGTACATTGCATCCAACACATTCGATCATTTTACCTTTCATATGGAGATGAGGCGCTGAATGTTAGAGATTTTATTTCGAAACCTAACTTTCACCGTGTTTTTGTCGTTCATATATCATGTTGGGCTGTGCCACGCTGACATGTTCAAAGCAGATATTTGTGAATAACTTCATATAGCAAATGAAATCTTTATTGAAAATATCATATGAATATCTAACATTTCATTCACTAAATGAACGAAAAAATGATTGAATATCAGATACAACAGTTATTTAAAATCGAAATTGTCGATGTTAACAACAGCCAACTGACACCACGTGAAGAGTTAATTAATTAAACCCGATTAACAGTGGATAGCTTTTCTCGTTTACGTGACAGGCATCTTTAACAATGTTCACCGTTGGTCGCTGATGATATCGAACAAATGAGATTCGTATCTTATGACAGACACGATGTATTTAGACCATTAATTTTAAATTCAGTGATTTTCTATACGTAGCGTGATCTTCAAATTATACAAAACCTCTAGATAATTACATGAGATGATAATACAAATTTTTAACGGTAATGAGTTTTGATATGATTTTTCTGAGGTTTTAATGGGAGGCTGTGACCTGTGAATTTCGAACAAATCGGGATGAGACATTATCATTTAAAATCTAAAGGTCCATTTACCTGGCTTTGAGTTACATGGTTTATCCGCTGGTTATTGATACTCCCCAAACCTCAGTAAGTCAAACGGCGTTCGAACTTACGAATTATTAGTATAAAGTCTAATGCTTTACTCAACAAGTCACCACCCATCAATGACTTGGATAAGCATTGGTCACTGGATATCACGACACCACTGAATTTAAATCATGAGATTTCAACTCCAGTAACTTGACAGTATCATTTTGACTCCTAGACTTGATGGTCATATGTTTGATGCAGTGTGTGTACTGACTGACAGTTACTCATTTTCAATATGCAAAGTTATAAAGCAGAACGAGATGATTATCCAATACTCCTTGATTTCCAATGATTTTGAAACCAATCTCAGTTTATAACGAATTCCCCCCTTTGGAAATATTTATATAACGATTTACTGTGTTTTGAAAAAACAACACTTTTTTGCTAACAGTGGAAATATGTCTCCCCTACTGATCATTTCCAAGTGTACATAATAATTCCTATTGAATTTCGTTGTTTCATCGCTTTTATTATATTTTGTCATCATATAACTCATTTGATTGATTTGTTCTTATCATTTTTCCATAGCATCAATTTGATGAATATTTCGCTTATCCATGCACAGAAACATTACAATCGAATAATTTTAAAGTAGCTTTTTCAGTATGTCGATTTCTTGTTTCAATTGGTAATGCATTAAAATCAGATGGTGTATCAAAACTAATTGCACCACATTTTAAAGTCAAATTAATGAAACAAACAGAACATGGAAGTAAGTTTTATGCCATGAAATTAGATTTTAGTTCATAGTTAGAATTTTAATCTCTACTGACCAATCCGTTTTATTTGTACTACACGAATCAATCTACTCATAAGTAGTTGATTTTTCACAATAAAAATAATTCACTTGTTGTATTAAACGGATGGGAGACTCATTTTTTGGAATTTCCATCCTCAACTAACTTAAAATCAAACAGATATTGATGTTAGGTTGAGGGGGCAGTCGTGTCCATCATATCAAGTTTTAAGTTTTGTGCTCTAATCATGTTTGCCGTTTGTGTAAATTAACTCTTTCATGTATCCATCGCAGAACTAAATAGACAAAATAGGTGTCAAAAGTATATAGTTCCAAATTATTAGATGTTGTTTAGCCGGATTTCAGAAATCTGTCCGGTACTGAATAATTTTATCACCATGCTGAAGATTGTTTGGTTTATCTCTGATAGTCATTTGAAGGCTTTATTGAAGCTATCATCAAATTTACGATTGAGTAGTAATTAATTTCATGTGTCTCAGGTCCTTCTTAGTGCAGATACAATTTTATTAATCAAATCACGATTTGGCCTAGTCTAGGCGACTCAACATCCTATGCACTATGTTAAGATGTTAGACGGTGGTTGGAGGTATTCGACTACCTGCTATCATCACAAAGGATTATAAATTGTTCCGATTGAGAATATTCACTACCAAAATTTATGTACAATTTCGTGATTTATTGATTTATCTATTTACTACAGTTTTCCTTATGATTGACTTTGCACTTTAAAAACGATATCCGCAAGTTTAAGGATACGTATTATTTATTATTTATTTAAACACATAAATATTGG
Source organism: Schistosoma mansoni (assembly GCF_000237925.1). Lineage (NCBI taxonomy): Eukaryota > Metazoa > Platyhelminthes > Trematoda > Strigeidida > Schistosomatidae > Schistosoma > Schistosoma mansoni. The sequence continues at coordinate 1,534,754 of NW_017386029.1, read as the reverse complement.
TACAAGGAAGCACCAGATATATATGCGCCACACAAATCTCATTCGATTTGCTTGAGGGCCGTGATACTGCCCAGGTGTCCAAACTGAAGCAGGTGGTTTTCTTAGGGGGCCACACCCGGAGCCTTTGACCGAAAGATCTGATCCATAAGGCAGTGGAGCATTGTGAGGAGATGCATTCCCATGGTAGCCGGTGATCAACGATTGATTCATACGCCATTTGTTCCCTCAGGATACTGGAGCTCATGTACACCATTGGTTTGGAATCAGGGTTTTCCAACTCCCCTAGATGCACCCTCCGTGTCCACCAACCCGGTTAAAGCGCCGGACATTCGCTTTTCGTCCTCTCAATTTCGTAAACAACAGTAATGTCACGAGAAGTCAGTGAGTAGGACTTCCCTGTCAGAGGCTATATATTCGCTGGCCATATGAGAGCATTTGGAGAGGGAGAGCGGACTCTTCCCACTCTCGGTCATACCAGGGCATTTGGGGGCCGTATACTATAGTCGTTTTATATAAAATCGTATTTTTTACTTTACTTAGTGATTAGTCAACTTGAATAGATACAGTTGTATAAGTTTCTGTCCTGTTTGTTGTAATAGCTTGGTTGATCGATCACTGAATTACATATTCATTAGTAGAGTTGCGAAACGTATTTTCCATATTAGGTAGCTTGCTATAAATTAATAGATCGTATTTTTTCATTTTCCGCGTTAAATATGGGTGAAACTCACCTAAACTAACCAGTTAGATTATTCTGTGTGTATGTATAGGCGGTGGTTGAAGAACTCTATATAGAACCAGACTTTTTCGTGCTCAATCAATTATTCATAAACAAAGTAGAACCCTAATATTCATGGTCAGTGGTTTAAGTCGCCACACTATATTAGAACAGCAAGTTAAGATATCAAGACACATTGCAGCGTAATAGAAATAGCAATTGTATCAGCGTTAGTTGGAAACATTAAACACATACATTATTATTCTCGAAAAGAAGATAAGTTTACACAATGAGAAAGTATTAAGTTACTTTAAAAATTAATATGATTAGTTCTGGGCCAGGTAACTCATTATCTACTATAGTCGCCCGACCGTTCCTGCTACCTTGACGTGGTGGTTGGGCTTGCCTATCGTGATGAACCAATCGAGCTATGCTGGCTGGAACAATCGTTCCTCGAGGTCCTACCATGCCAGAAGGTCGGTTGAAGAGCGGTAAGACTAAAAGCAGCAATCCCAAGGTCCGAAGGCGAAGTCGTACTGCCGACTGTACAGAGGTGTGACGGCAGTAAGGTGTTTCCCTCAGACAACCAGCATAACAGCGATGCTGCCTTCCCACAAGGAGGGGCGAGGTTAGAAAAGGTCGACCCTAAAAATGCACACTTCGCCTTACCCCACGGATTTCCGTCTCCGGCGGTAAGGTCCTTTGAAGAACGGAGCTAACACGTCAAAAATCCCCCACAAAAAGGCCGTGCGTGACCGGCCTCAAGCAGTTGTCCCTTGGGCACTGCGGTCACGCTCCCAGGTCGTTAAGACCAACACTAATCCGACTTCTTTTTCAGGTCCCTCAAGAAATACCCTTCCACGGTGTGGGCAGCCAGGAAGTGATATTAACCCTCATACCCGTAACTGCACACGAGACCAAGTTGGTCACTTTCAAATCCTTCCTACACGTCCTAATAACTCTCTTATCTGCACGACTAATCTTTCCCACGTCCTTTTATCCCCTTGCACCGCTAGGGCAAACGATTCAAGTACACGGAACGTTATTCCTGGTCTCCTGAAACCACGCTCTAAACTACATGTAGGAACTTTTAATGTCCGAACATTGTGCTAAATAAGACAACAGGCTTCCTTAGCTAGGACTCTAGAATCTTACACCATCGATGTGTGCTGCGTCTCCGAAACGCGCATACAAGATCCGAGTAGTATCATTCATTTGACCTCACTATGTCATAATAAAGAACCATCTCGATACACGCTTCGTGTATCTGGAAGCCCTGATGCTGCTTCCCGTGGCCTCGCTGGAGTAGGTATAGCATTAAGTCCTAGGGCAGAACTAGCTCTTTTAGACTGGATCTCAGTAGACAGTCGTCTATGCGCTGTCCGACTAAACGGATCAGTAAGGACTCGGAAAGATAGGGAAACTCGTCGTTTCCTCTTCGTCGTCTCTACCTACTCTCCCACTGACTGCAACTCAGACGATATAAAAGATGAGTTTTACATGAAACTTTCTGACCTTCTCCGAAAAGCTAGGCGTTCTGATGTAGTAATAGTGGCTAGTGACTTTAATGCTCAAGTAGGTAAACTAAGTGAAAGGGAAAGACACCTAGGTGGATCTTATGGTGTCGTGGCTAAAAGGACAGATAATGGCGACCGTCTGTTGCAGCTGTGCTCAGATAACCGCCTATTTCTTGCGAATACTAACTTTAAGCGTAAGGAAAAACATCTTTTGATATGGCGACCCCCGAATTCGTCCCAACGTTGGACCCAATTAGATCACATCGCTATCAGCCACCGATGGAGGGGCTCGATAGAAGACTGTCGCTCATTCTGGGGCACATGTTTAGACTCAGATCATGCTCTAGTGCGAGCACGTATCTGTCTGCGTCTTACTGGACGTAGGAAAGACACTGCAGGGAAGCCTCTAAGGGTTCTACTTAATGATAAGCAAGCTAAGAATATATTTCAGGAACAACTGGAAAAACAGTTAGACAGACATGTAAGTTGTGCCCACCCCGAAGCAGCGTGGAATGACATCCGTAAAGCTGTGGAAACAGCAGTGATATCCGCTAGTGAGGTAAGACATAAGGTCAGGGAGAAACACTGGATCTCGGCAGCATCTACCACACTGATAGATGCTCGATAACTCATCCCACCTGGCTCTGAACATAACGAAGAGAGGAGTCAGCTTAAGCGCAGGCTAATAAGAAGCCTACATAATGATCACAAACAGTGGTGGGTAGCGAAAGCAAGAGAGATGGAAAAGGCAGCGGCAATAGGTAACAGCAGACAGCTATTCAGACTAGTTAAAGAAATCGGTATTAGGAACCCAACTATTAGCGAAACTATCTCAGACAAAGATGGACATATCATTCATTCTCAATCCAGGAGATTGGATTGATGGGCAGAACACTTTAGGGATCAGTTCAACTGGCCTTCAGCCACACTTCAGTTACCCACGATCCCCAGTCGTCCTGAATGGCAAATTGAGGTAAGTCCTCCAACCCTCTGCGAGGTTGAAAAAGCTATGGGAAATCTAAAGCGAGGGAGAGCCGCAGGCCCTGACAGGTTTACCCCTGAGATTTTTAAGGATGGTGGTCCAGTACTAGCAGCGAGATTGACTGAGGTCTTAGGTAGAATCTGGGAACTGGACGTAATTCCATCTGACTGGTCCCAATCACTGATTGTGCCAGTCTATAAGAAAGAACAAAAGTCCTCTTGTGACAATCACAGAGGGATCAGTTTGACTAATATGGTATCTAAAATATTAGCTTCAATAATACTTAGGCACCTAACCAAAGCTCGTGAAGAGCAAACTAGAGAAAACCAGGCTGGTTTTCGACCTGGACGTGGTTGTATAGACCAGATATTCACTCTACGTCAGGTCCTAGAACATAGACACACATTCAGACGCCACAAAATCGTGGTATTTCTCGACATTAGGGCGGCATTCGACTCCCTTCATCGTGAGGTTCTATGGCAGTGTTTGTCACTGAAAGGAGTACCAAAGAAGTACATTAACCTTATAAAGGCTCTCTACTCGAACACAACTGGTCGAGTTAGAGCTTATGGTGAACTGTCATCAGAATTGATTACCTCAAGTGGTGTTTGTCAGGGCTGTCCATTCTTGTTTAACTTAAATGCTTTTAGAGATGACAATTTCATAATCTAAATCTCCAGGATTTGAACTCTTATCGAGAGACTCACTTGTTGACTTAGAATACGCCGACGACATAGTTTTATTCGGTGAAGACGCTGACAAAATGCAGAGTCTTCTGACCACTATAAGCAACAATGCAGGCATGTTTGGGATGCGATTCTCTCCCTCGAAGTGCAAAATGTTACTTCAGGATTGGGTTGCATCGGCACCTGAACTAATGATAGGGAGTGAAGTAGTTGAGCGTGTTGACCGCTTCACTTATCTTGGGAGTCTCATCAGCCCTTATGGTCTGGTGTGTGACGAAATCTCAGCACGGATACAGAAGGCTTTTCTAGCTTTTGCCAACTTGCGTCATTTATGGTGTAAGCGAGATGTCCGTCTAGCGACCAAAGGACGGGTTTACTACGCAGCAGTTCGTTCTGTTCTACTTTATGGTTGTGAAACATGGGCGTTAAGAGTAGAGGATATTCGTAGGTTACGTGTATTCGATCATAGGTGTCTTCGAAGCATTGCTCGTATATCCTGGGACCACCGAGTAAGTAATGCAGTTGTTAGGAAACGGTTACTAGGTAAGGATGGCAAGTCGATTGATGAAGTAGTAAAACTTCATTAGTTGAGATGGCTGGGACATGTGTTACGTATGCCCAACCACCGACTGCCCCGAAGTGCAATGTTTTACGGTGTAGGAGCAGGTTGGAAGAAAGCTAGGGGAGGCCAGACCGAAACATGGCATAAATCCATGAAGTCGCTGACAAGTGGACTGAGCCATGTTGGTAGGTGTAGACTACCTGGTTGGGATTCGCGAGATGATAGCAACCGATGGTTAGAGACCTTGAATGACATGGCTCAAAATCGTTTGCCATGGCGAAGGTGCATCCACTCTTTGTGTTCTCCCAAATTCTAATCTGAATTCTTCATGTCCGTATCCTTTTTCTCTTTCCAAATTTATTTCACCGTATTATGCTCCTTCAATAACATCTACAAACCCTTATCTTTCACATAATACTTATACTCTTACTACTTCTACCAATATGGGATTTGAATGGACAACTGTATCTGTGTGCTAATGTGGTATGGCAACTCGAACTGATGTACGTACGTACGAAGTTCTACGTTGTAACTGACTGACTGACTGAGTCGCTCGGAATAAAACCACGTAGAAGTAGTTTGTGCCCACAAAAATTACTCAAACTCAACAATCGGTGACTTAATCTACTGACATGATGCTTTTGTGTGACCGTCCGTAGCTCTCTTCCAGATTAATCCTATACTAGCACATATCTACTGTCGAAGTATCATCTAATATTATTCCATTTTTGTTTAAATTCACCTGGACATGTTGTTTTGGCAGTTGTTATTTTTGTACTGATACTAATTGGTAGTGAAATACGAAATAGTATTCCTGTGTCCGTAGTCTTCGGTGGTTGTACACATTCTATCTGTTAAGTAATTTCACAAGTTAAAGGATAGCTAAATGTTATTCATTTGTAAAAGAATGCGCTTCATTGATTCCATTAGAAGTTGTTTGGATTGTCCCGTTGTTGATATTTTAACCGAAATTTGTAGCGCTGGTTGATATACGCGCATTCGGTGAAGATCACCTTGACATAGCCATTACGATACGATTTAGTATATATGAAATATAGCTAGCAGTAGAATCCAGGACGCTCGCGTTTCTACCTATTTGGGAATTGTCATTTGGATGTACCTCCGTCTCACATTTATTGTACTCCGTTCGAGTCCCAGAGTGAACATCAGTTCTGTGATACAAGCACATTCAGCTGACGAGTCCCTAATAGGATGAAATGCGCGTCCTATATTCCACTACTAGCCTTACTCTATCTACTCTACATATATTTCATTTTTATGTTTTTATATCGATTATCGTGTATCTGCAAAAAGTTAACTAATGATATTTTAAAATATTTCAACGTTTATCATTTAGAAAGACTGTGATTCTGGCTCATCATTATTCCAGCTAGCTAATGAAACTTCAATTTATTGTTAACATTGTCTTTTTGAATAAACTTTTCAGGGATGGGAAATACTGTGTCTAAATATTCCTCTTTCATGATTATTTATTATTATTATATTTCAGATTATGAATATGATCACAGTTCTATGCAAACTGGACTCTTAGCTGGTTATTGCTGTTTGCTTTCTTCTACACAATCGGTACGTGAAGTGAAAACCTCAATATGAACAATTTATTTTAATTTAATGCAATGTTGCCTACTTCCTTACTCGCCTTACCCCTCATGGAGGAGCATATGCTGCCTACCAGCACTCCCCATTGAACTCTGTCCTGGAAGATCCTTTCCAGCTGTTTCCAGTTGCTATTCATCCTGCTTCCAACTCCCGACTCAGTGTGTTTTTCGGCCTTCTTCCTTCTGTCTCCCTTCAAGATTCCAAGTTAATGCTTGCCTCGTCATGCACTTTGGTGAATTCCGTAATGTATGTCTAATCCACTCCCAACGTCTTTTCCTAATTTCCTCCTCAACTGGAATATGGCTTTTTCTCTCCCACAGTAGGTTGTTGCTGATGGTTTCCGGCCAAAAGACATTTAGTATCTTGCGTAGACAACTGTTTATAAATACTTGTACCATTTTGATGATGGTTGTGGTATTTCTCCAAGTTTCAGCTCTTTACAGTAGAACAGTTTTTACGTTCATATTCTGACCTTGGTGTTGTTTTACAGTTGTTTTGAGTTCCATATGTTTCCTTAGGAGTATTTTCATTGAGTGAAATATTGCTTTCTGAGAAAAAAGTTGTAAACAGCTAATACAATCTACATTAAAATGGGAGATTTGCAATCGGAACGAAATGAAAATCTAAATTGTTTACTGATCTCATAATATTGATTATATAACCTCATATCGTATTCATCCATTAGGCTTTAAGGTACTCTTATAGTATATAAAAAAATTAGAAGTAATGTCTTGTCACAGGAAAATTGAAATACCGCTGTGGTGTATGCCACTCGTACAGACAGATATAAGTAGTATGTATCAGGAACTGAAAGTAGAATTCCTATAGACAGAAAGGGAAAATGAAGAGATATACTAAAACATGAAACAATTGAAATAATAACAGAAATAGGAGAACGATGAAGTTGTAAGGGACAACTAAAGGAAGATATGCAAATAGCATATTATACAAATTCAGTTATGTGATTTTGCGTAATACAATAAATTGACTTGGTATTGTTTGCTTAAATCTTCCTATTGATGTTTAGATCTGCAATTGATCAATCTCTTATTGGCATATGTGCATCCTGTGCGTATTGCCTCAATATTGCCTTAAATCACAAGCATTATAAGCATAGATGGATGGTGGCTAGCAGTGGAAGCCAAGATGTACATTTCATCCTATTTCGGATGCAGGTACATCCAACTAACGAGTCCCAAATAGGACGAAACGCGCGTCCTGGATTCCACTGCTAGCAACGATCCATCTTTGCTTATAATACAATAAATTGGTATATCCTACCCAAATTTTCGTTCATTATAATAAGAATCTCTAGTTGTCTGTTAACTTGGCATTTCAATAGTCGAAAGTTGTCGAATACGCTTGCATCCATGAATCAGTAATTCATTAGCTTATTACATCAACATTTTGAAACTTTTAATCAATTACTTGTTCAGTGCTGATCTAAAAACCGTTAAGATGATATTCAAGTCAAATAAATGATGTTAAACAGTGTGTTTTCATTGATCTGTAACGTTAATTAATTGATCAATGAATGAATGACATTTGTTTTATGACCTGAATCTAATTTTTAACCAACTAATCTAATATTCAAATCGACCTATTTTTCATAAAAGATTGGTTTCATCATTTCAGTGGCCACTAAACAATATTTCAGTTTGAAACGACTCAGTCTGTTTAAAGCACTCTTCGGCTTTTTATACCTTTAATTATTGAAATCCTTTAGTTCATATTAATAGTGATATGCAATAAACTAACTTCTAGCTTTACATGTATCTTTGACTAACATCGATCAACAGTACACGCCAACAAGATAATCATATTGATATTTTTCCTTCGTTTAGAATTAAAATCCATATTCGTTGAACAAGCTAGTAATGGCTATCTGGATTCAGTAGCTTAATGAATAACACATTGGCATTTGTAACGAAAAGTACTGTGTTCTATTGTTAGTGCGAACATCAACTCTACTAAGCGTCCGTTGCTGACTTCCTAAACTAGTTGGACGAGAATAATGTGAATATGTCCTATATGACTTTGTTTATTTTCTGTTGACAAATCCCGTTAATAACAGCGTAGATATAAAAAGTCGAACATATAAAGTATTTGAATAACGTATATACTTTAGACATTTGGTAATACGGGCGAAAAACCAGAAACAAGTCGAAATATATGTGAACTAGAGTGGTAGAAATAGCCAACTCATTTTCATCCAATATGATTCAGCATTTATGATCAGATAGAAAAAGCTAGCTAACGACAAGTTATCAATGGAATAACTATTGAACAAACATACGCTCATATAAAAACAGTTAACAAGTCAACTAATTAACAATGTCAAATATATGTGTTCACAATAACTCAAAAAAGGATTAGATTATTTTGTTTATCAAAAAAAAGTTAGGGTAAATCACGTAGCCCCCAAATGTCCTGGTACGGCCGAGCGTGGGGAGAATCCGTTCTCCTTCTCGAAATGCACTCACATGGCCACGCGTATATAGCCTCTGCCAGGGAAGTCCTACTCACTGACTTCTCGTGGTGGGAGTGTTGTTCACAAAATTGAAAAGACGAAAAGCGAATGTCCGGCGCTTTAACCGTGTTGGTGGACACGGAGGGTCCACCTAGGGGAGTCGGAAAACCCTCATTCCAAACCAATAGTGCACATGGGCTCCAGTATCCTGAAGGAACAAATGGCGTATGAATCAATTATTGGTCGCTGGCTACCATGGGACTGCATTTCCTGACGTCGCTCTACTGACTTGTGGATCAGACCTCTATGTCGAAGGCTCCGGGTGTGGCCCCCTAAGAAAATCGCCTGCTGCGGTCTGGGCATCCGGGCAGTATCACAGCCCTCACACGCATCAAATGAGATTTGTGTGGCGCATATATATCTGGTGCCTCTTTGTACCAATATTTATGTGTTTAAATAAATAAATAAAAGTACGTAGGCATGTACTAACGGAAAATCTGCTATAACTGAAATACAACTACATTCTGCTGATGAATTAGGTATAGGATGAAATGTGCATCTATATTTCTGCTTCTAGCTATTATTCAATTTTGATACATTTATACCGTTCAGTTTATAAATAGCTTTTAATAAATAAATAAATAAGAGTAAAAATTTTTATTACATTTTAGAAATCAGAAATAGGTCAAGTAAGAATGCTGTTGACAAGTGCTATATTTTTACATGCACGTGAAGGTTTCCCACTTCATTGTATAAATTTAACAGCTTGGTGTCTTTGGTAAGTTTTCTCATTCTTTATCAATAATGCTTTATTTTTTCCTCAAAATTATCAGTTACATCTTAGATTCTATTATAGTGTTCTGATTGTATTGGGACATGTGTTTATGTATTCCCTAACTATCGCCTACTTTGACAGGCGATGTTAATTAGTGTACAAGAGTAAGTCGAAAATAAGATACAGTCGTTCAAACCGAAATGTAGCATCAGTTCATCAAGTTATTAATTATTAGTCTGAGCTTTGCTGGTACGTGCAGACTATTTAGCTGAGATTGGGGTTTGATCAATAACCTTGATCATTTATTGGAGGTATTGTGTGATGTTGCTCAAAAGTGATCACAATGAACCAGATTTGCCAACCCTTTTTCTTATTCTAAATCTTAAGTTTTACCCTTTCATTCTGTCTCTTCGAAATACATTTTCAGTTTTTAGTCTTCTTCATTATCATGGTTACCACAGTCAATTTAAATCCGTTACCGTTTATCTTGTCAATTTCTGCTCATCATGCCACAATATTATAAAAACTTGGGCTACCGCACATTTTTAACAGTTTGTACGTTGATTACAACTAAGTCACTGACTGTCGTTATATTTGAGAATCTTTATTTTTCCTTTGTGTATGTTGAGGCCTATTGATGCAGAGGCTGCTGCTACATTTGCTGTCTTCGTCTGTATTTGTTCGTGTGTATGAGATAGGAAGGCTAGGTCATCTGCGAAGTCAAAATCGTCTAATCGATTCTGAGATGACCATTGTATTCCGTGCGTTCCCTCAGATGTCGAGGTCTTCATAATCCAGCCGACAACCTGAAGAAAGAGGAAGGGGGAGAGTAGACAGTCTTGTCTGACTCTGGTCCTTACTGAAAATGCATCTGTCAGCTGTCCTCCGTGCACAAATTTGCACTGTAATCCGTCGTATGAGTTCCGGGTAATGTTGACGATCTTCTGAGGAACTCCATAGTGTCAAAGAAGTTTCCATAATTTTCTCCTGTCCACACTGTCAAACGCCTTCTCATAGTCAATGAAGTTGATGTATAGTGACGAATTCCACTCAACTGATTGTTCCACGATGATTCGTAGTGTCGCAACTCGGTCTGTGCACCAACAAACAATGGTAGACAGTAAATTCCATGGTTATTTATATATTTTACTTAGATTATCCTTGAGAATCGGCCGTTCAGGGCGCGAGACTCATGGTGCCTAATTCAATGATACCTGCACGATTTGAAAATTTCAAGTAATGAGTTTCCCAACAGCTAACTTGAATCTCATTCCATTCTCCTCAGTTTAAGCAATCAAGCGGCGTTACTAGCCCATATTTCCACACAGAGCGGTCCTAATCTACACTGAATATCATTATTATTAATGATAATGTTACTACTTTTTTATTTTCTCTCTACTAACACTGGGGACTGTTTGTATCGAACAATTCAGAGCCTATACATAATTCTCACCCATCCTAAATGTACCAACAGGGCTCTAGGAAGACTAGCGAATCTCATTCTGTTATTGTTTATAATTCTAACTTTTAAAAACATCAATATGCTAATATGAAGCATTGTAAATACTAAGTCTACATATACATTTAGAGCAGAAAACGGATTAATAAGTTAATGATTAGTTTACTGAAATTGGCAAATGGTAAGATATGGGAACAGTTAGTGAGTTGAAAACTGACAATTAGGACAGTATGGAAAAATACCAGTTGTTAAAAATATATAAACCGAGACTGAAAATGGCTTTCAAAGTCCCCCATTGTTATTTATTCGCCCAGTCTTAACAGATATGTTTATGGTTTGTATTCGTCACAAATTGATTTCAGTTAGGTTACCATTGAAAATCAGTGATGACTGGATAGCTGTTTCATTTTAGTATTGGACCCAACAATAATCATTCATCACCTCGCCAGGAATCGAATATCAGAGCATTCAGGTCTTGTAACGAATGTTTAACCATTAAATCCACACCGGATCATTCAGCGTTGAGTGGTTTACATTTGTAATTTCGGTCAGTTTACGATATAACTTGATGATAGTACATATGATTAATAACAGTTTTTTTTCGTTCTCTTTTTCACTTTTTTTTCAATTTATAGCTTAACTACTAATTTGGATATTGCTGTACAAGAAATTTTACTTCCAGCAATACGACCATGTTTAAGTTGCGCTGATAGTTCAGTTCGTCGAGCAGTAGCTAATCTACTTCATGGATTAATTGAAATTCTACGATTTATCAGTGGATCGTATAGTAACAATGATATCTCACATACCAGTTCAATAACGTCAACATTCACAACACATAATGATATTTGCAAATCAAATTTATTAGGATTAATATGGCCATTTATTAGTCAAGTGACTAGAGATGATTTAACCGGTCAACGTAAACGTATTACACCGGATCAAGCTGATTGGAGTGTGTTATGTTGTTCACTTGGTCCATTGTACAGTTTCCTCATGTTAATATGTGTACCATATCTAAATTCGACTGTGTCTTCTTCTGCTACTATTGTTGCTGGTGGTGGTGATCCTTCTGGAGGTTCTAGAGTAGAAAACTCTTCGTCTTTTCCTTCTACAACAACAATGGATACAACTTTAGTTTCAACAACAGATACACTAACAAACAACGCATCTAATGAATATGCTAATTACCGTATTATGGTAAGAAGTTTACATGTAATTTCTGTTATTCGTATGTATTACATAACTAATAACGTTAAGCGTCTCTTTTTCCATAATACTGAATAGAAACTATATCGATTATGTACAACTGATTCCTTTACTTCAGTTTTTTAAAACACAGCTTTGAGAAAATGATAATTAGAGTCGGTTACATCATGTATTTCGTTTAGCAACGTTTAACAATCCAACACCTGCAAACATTAATATACTGTAACATAATGAATAAAAGTTGACTGTCGTTACCAATACAAATTGTACTTTTTTTAAACGTAAATCAGTAATCTTTTTAAAGTTCGTGTTTGAATATGAGAAGAATAGAGTAAAGTATAATTTTCGAGGGATGCAAGACAAATAGGAGAGCATAACTATAGCGACGGACACAGAAAACGAACTCACCACGCCGATATCAGATGGTCAGCTTAATTGAATTCTGGAACCTCAGCAGGCTCCAAACTAGGCAACCAATTTCTATCGATTAAAGCCTTGACTCAACATCTCATTACCCAGTATTCTAATTCATATTCTGTGTCATATACTCCTACTGATTCAGTTGCCAACGGTAACCCGAGTCACTCACCACTGTCAAGTATTCTCTGGACATTAAACTTTGCTCTTTCAAAATCAGAATAAGAATTAAAAGTGAACAATATTTATTTCAATATTTTTCTTTTTCTTTTCAAAAGGCATTTGATTTACTTAGTTTACAATATGATTTGGTTGTTGGTCGAAGGAATTCCAATGAACAACTTAATTCTAATGTACAAAATACAAGCATAGATTATACAATGGATCGATTGATAATTTCACAACGTCGGTTTTGGAATACATTAGTCAATAATCTCCTAGATTTAACTAATCGTCTTCTTCCGATATGTGGTGAAAATTTTCAACAAAATAGTAAGTAACATAATGATGACAATACTCGCTTCAGTCAATACTATATTATTTGATTACAGTAGTGTTCTCAAAACAATTTATTTATTTATTTAAACATAACTATCGGTACAAAGAAAAACCAGATGAATATGCGCCTCACAAATCTCATTTGATTTGTGTGAGGGCTGTGATACTGCCCAGGTGCCCAAACTGAAGCAGGTGGTTTTCTTAGAAGGCCACAGCCGGAGTCTTTGACCTGAAGGTCTAGTCCACAAGGCAGTGGAGCATCGTGAGGTGATGTAGTCCTATGGTAGCCGGTGACCAACGATTGGTTCATACGCCACTTTTTCCTCCAGGATCCTGGAGTCCATGTGCACTATTGGTTTGGAATGAGGGTTTTCCGACTCCCCTAGGTGGACCCTTCGTGTTCACCGACGTGTTTAAAGAGCCGGACATTCGCTTCTCGTCCTCTCAATTTCGTGAACAACACCCCCACCACGAGAAGTCAGTGAGTAGAACTTCCCTGTCAGAGGCTATATATTTGCGTGGCCATGTGAGAGCATTTGGAGAGAGAGAACGGACTCTCCCCACACTCGGCCGTACCAGGGCATTTGGGGGCAATGGAAATAGACGTGGCGCCCGATGGCAATGCCATAATATCCCTATTTTTTAAGAATTCAACTTGTGAAATTCAGAAAAATATGTACAGAAAGTTTTTAAACAATGAACAACTGACACTCATATACATCCGTGAATCTCTCGACAAGTCTTGCTTCGATAATATCTCGTTTCATCTCCAAATTTATTTGATGTATGAATGCTATGGTAGTCGGCTCTCATTTTTTTAAAAGAAAGACACAGAGAAAAATGTACCATCCATTTTGACGGTTCTTCTTGGATTTCTCTGGAGTTAAATTCACAATAGCGTTTGTAAACACTTTTGTTAAGTCGCGTGGGTGTATATGGTTATCATACTTATTGAGTCAAATAAAACAAATGTGAAAAAACGGAAATTTGAGACAATCAATCTTTGTTTGAAAGAATGGTCCCCCTGAAAGTGTGAGCAAGCCATCGATATACGTTAGAATGAAAAATGTAAAGATATTTTGTCTAAAAATGAACGGTTCATAAATATTGTTGAATTGGAAGTTACTCTTAAGTCATATATTGTCATCATGTCGGGAACTGAGTGAAAAAAAAAGAGAAGTGACACACACCTGTTTTGTCCCCATCTCGAGCCAACGGTCATGTGGAGTACGAACTTTGAAGAAATTGTACTCGTGGTTATCGTTACAAGAAAGAGCTAAAACTTATTCATAAAATTAAATAACCTGAGGTCTTCTTAGCGGTTATAACTTTCAAAAAATTCCTTTTTTAGTAAATAAGTCAGTGTTTAATTACCAATTTGTGATTCATTAGGTCATTTTTTTCAACTTCAAACGACTCGTGATAGTATTTCCTAATCATCTAATGCTATCTGTAATATATTGCTTTCAGTATGGATCGTAGCTTCTCATGTTTGTTAGGCAAATTACTTGAAGTAAAATTAGGGAACTTGTCTCGTGCTTTGGATAACTAATATTAAGTTGTTCGGTGATTAGAGGTAGTTTGCAGGGAAATATATCTACATCAGCAAGGTATACCTGAAATCCCGATAAAACTGGTTCTCCCTACAGGATTTTAAAACATACCACCCAACTTCATTGCCTTAGATATTACCACTGAAATATTCAGGCACTAAATGACCTCTGTTGAATAAATATTTATAATGGATTAATTACTGATTAATCTCCAAAGTCATGTTTAAACTGTTGGTTTTCCTTTAAATGTACAATATCCATGCTGTTATTTTTATTGTATCTCTTTTTAGATATATTACCATGGCTTTTTAATTTAGCTGAAATGAATAATTCTTTACCAAGCTTAGAAATACGTGTTGAATTAGCTAATCATTTGTTCACAGTGTTTTCGACAGCTGCATATTGTATCCTTTTTGTATTGTTAACGATTAGACAATTATTCACATTATATTAATCTGACTAATTTTCTTTCATTGAATATGAAGATTTTCCCTTGTAGCTCGTTCCCCTTTCTTATTTAAATAAGGTATACATTTATTTTAAAATATCACAACATATGAAACATGACAATACCAAACCCCTTTCGTCACGGAATGTGAAAAATTGTACAAGAACACATTTATACATCATTAAATTGAATATCAACTATTTGAAAGCAAACAAATATCCAATAAGCACCAAATATCATGCTTCTCATCTCAGCAGAACCTCATCCATATATCACCACATCTGAGTTAATACATAGGTAACTTTGTCATTGGAGTAAATTTATAATCTATCATAATATTTGTTGGAGATTAAAAGCCATATATACATACATATATTCATCAAACAAATGTATAATTCACGAATTTGAGCAACCATTCACCAATGTCTTCAGTGAGTTGATATCTCCCAACAGACCTGGTTGAACTCCACTGGTTACTGCTTCTCACTAGAACTTCATTACCAAAATCTCCACAAAACCCCCTTCTGATAATGATCATGTGCTCACTAGTGACTGGCTCCACTAGGTATTTCCTGGAGTTCTAGTGAAAAGCAGTGACCAGTGGAGTTCAACCATGTCTGTTGTGAGATATCAACTCACTGACAACATTGGTGAATGGTTGCTCAATTTCGTGGATTGGTTTAAGTTAGACATTAACACCGTTGGATGCCGGCTCAGTGGTCTAGTGGTTAAGCGCTCGCGCGCAAAACTGATAGGTCCTGGGTTCGAATCTCGCGAGGCGGGATCGTGGATGCGCACTGCTGAGGAGACCCACAATAGGACGAAACGGCCGTCCAGTGCTTCCAGGTTTTCCACGGTGATCTAGCTTCAATTGACTCACGATCCCAACTATTAAGATTACTATAATATCCACAAAAACCCCTTCTGATGGCCAATATATACAATGGCCATATCATAATAGTACAAGATGAAATTAATACAATGTATAACAGAAGATACCGGAATAATGTACTGGCAATGACAATGATAAAGACTGTATATTAAGAATAAGGTTCGAAAAGAAAAAGTGACTCACAGGAATTTCAGTTATCTTTATCAGGTTGTTGAATTTTAGTGATATCACGAATCGATGTAAGTTAGATAACCATTAAAATGTAGTATTGATATAATCGCGAATAAAATTATTTTCTGACTTTACGATACACTACTATAGTACAACCGATTACTAAAACTTTGCTACTATTAGACTAGATTACCCTACAGATACCCTATACATATCAGATATCCAATTCATGACCAGTAATCGAGAACCAGAGTATATAATCTAGACAATACTCCATTCAACACAATTACAAAGTAGTCTACATTCAATGACTCCAGGAAAAAAATCACAAATTAAATGACCAATTATCCGTATCAGTCAGTTCACGTTCTATAGTAGTTGACCATAACTTTCATTAGCCATGAATATAATATAATCACGACTTACTTCGTATTTTTAATAATTTGTTTAATTTTTTTTGAGTTATAACCTTAATCCAATTAAATTATCTTGCAACATTATAAAAACAATTGTTTAACTTTAATTAAGCTGTACAAAATGAAAAAAGTTTACTTCAGTGGTTAGTTCCAGGTTTAGATCGTGTACGTTTAGATTTAATTGAAAGTGGAGATAATCGTCGTGTTCGTGAAGTAGAACAATTCATATCTGATTTATACTCAAATCTTCGATTAAATGATCAAGGACGTTCTTCGTAAGTTATTTTTACCAATTATTATTTATTTGCCTTCAATCAATTGTAGATTACCTCCTGCTAGGAAGTACTAATTGGATGATTAAGACATGGATTACCCATGCCTAAACACCACCTAATTAGATGCGTGACGGTTGCTGGTGAAGAAATTGGTTGGGAGCTAGGTATAGGCAAACTAATACGTTTCATCAGTCCATGACAGTTATTGACAGTTGGGTTGAGGCGTTCAGTTGAGCTTAGACTACTTGCTAGAAGTACGCGAGATTATTTTAGCCAATGATCGGAGATGTTAGATGACGTTGCTCAGAATCGGTCGCAGTGTATCAGATGCACTCACTCTGTTATTTTTTAGGTGCTTGGAGCCCTTAGAGAGTTACTACCAGTCTCAGGTCTGTGTAAAAGAGAGTTAAGCATGAAGTTAGCAACCCCATCCCATAGAAAAGAATTTTGCTAAAAAAAAATCCAAACCAGGAAATTGCCGAGTTTCGAAATTATCTTGTACTTTCTTATTCCACGAATTTATCCTTCTCAAATAATACTGTCTATACCTTATCTTTTCTACTTCCACTGATACTATTACTATTGCTACTATGACATTTAGCTTGGTCCTTTCATCTCACAGTGTGGTGGAATAACTTTAAGTGATGCACATATGTTCTAGTTTCTACGTTGCTTATAACTTAGTGGTTTATTTACATGAAACCAATGCTCTTAAGGATTCTTTTCAACTGCCTAACATCGAGTCATAAACTAAATGTATTACAACAAGAGTAATCTGACAATTACAATGAGACTACTTTTCATACACTATATAGAAAGGTGTTCATTTCTGTACTGAACATGGATAATGTCATTTTTTTAGAAATCAATTAACTTTTCTTATTGGCTACTGATCAGAACTGAGAATTCATGTTTCCGCTTTGTTCAGACATATTTTCTAGACATTTTTGCCTATTGATCAGTAGACATTTCCATTGAGTCTAGATGAACAGTGTTAATTATAAGAGTTGTATCGTCGGAAGCAGCTGAATTCGTAGATACACATAGAAGTGGCATAACCAGGTAACTTATCCTTTAGTTGAGGAATCACCATAGATCAGGCCGAGTACGATAGACAGAGGTCGGCTGCATTAAACGTTCTCTTCACTGCTCTAGTTAGTCTGTCATGTAGTAAAGCCTGGTGAGGATCTAATCGAAAACAATATTGTTCACTTATATATGTTGCTCTAAATCATAATATGGAAATTTTACAAATTCAAATAATTATTTTATTTTTTCATAGTTCACACCACGAACTGGCCTTAGTTTAGACAACCATTCGAAACTTGGAAGCATTAAATAAGTGCTCCGTTTAAGTATGGAACACCGTAGCAGTACACACCAACAAATCTATCAAAGATCGAGCCTAGGACCATCTGGCCTCTCAGTGAGCGCTTACCTTTAGACCACTGAGTCAGCATCCAGTGGTTTACTTCGCTAATCCAATTGAATCGGTGATATCACACGATCATCTTCCATTGTCATTGATGGGTAACTGCCTCACACTCAATGTGGCTGAACTCGGTTAAACTCTCGCTACGTGATCTGAAGGTCGTGAGTGTGGAGTGTTACTAAGGTAAAACAGCCCAGTGCTTCTTGGTTTTTCAGTGGCTGTCTAATTAAGGTCATTCCCTGATGTAAAATATGAAACTTGCCAATCACCACGAACGCTTTATAATAATAATTCTTTTTCATTAGAAACTTCAGTCAACATTAAAGCAGACTGGAATAATGTATCATTTTTAATTTTAACTACCTGTAACCTTATTTTTACAGTACACATTTTTATAAATCCTTTTTAATCTTCAGCAATTCAAATTCATCTACCGGTATACGTACTAGTGTATCCAACCGTTGGACTAAACTAACTTCATTCAATAATTCCAATACTAATACTGTGAATAGTACTAATCACAGTACTGACAATCATAGTACTACTACGAACACTAATACTACCAATACTTTTAATACTTCTAACAATGGAATAAGTGTTCCAGCATTCAATACTACTTTAGATACTAGTCATAATTCACCACCAGAGATTGAAATGAAAAAATCTCAATCTCGAACAAAAAATTTACGTTTCAATTTTCGTCGACATTAGTAATACTACTACTAATAATAATATTGTTATCACAATCCTCATATGTGATACACAGTTTATTTTTATTCTTTTATTTCCTTTTTAATTACCGGGTTACATTTCAAGATTCTGTAATTTATGTGATTATCAGAGAACTACAAACACGCACCTAATTTTTGAACCCTTTTTTTTATTATTTTGGCAACATGTTATTTTTATTGTGATCTGTACTCCTTACTATTATTATCATTATTATTATAACGTATTCATCATTGATTTATAATTTATCTTCTTTGTAACCATGGAAATAAAGTATTTTATAAATGATAATTCTAAATGAATGTTTACATTCATATATCTATATTGAACAATTTGTATAAAATCAACAAATATGATCATAATTAATTGGTGATTTGTTTTCTTTTTAATTTTTTCTGGATCATCTATCTATTCCTAGGTAAAACATCATACTTCAGTATAAGGATGTTGTTATTTATTGTAACTAATATGGGTATTATTAACTTGATTATTGTCATCCCTAAAACCAATATGCCTTAATAACATATCAGACAGGCTGTGTTTTGTTTTTTTTAATTTTCGGGTGATATTTTAAATGTTTTTGTTTTGTTTTACCACGACTCCTAATTATTCTTTTTCCTACTTATTTATTGATCAGCGCTTTTTTGGATGTAAATTATCTGTATTACCTTTTTTTTTTTAAAAAAAAAACAAAAAAAAGTGTTTTTATATGTTTATAAATGAATGAAAAAAAAACAGAATGATCAAACCACTTATTGATTATTATGTTTATGATCCTTTATAAAACTGGAAAGAATCACTCTACACTTTTACTTTGTACACATTAAACAAATTCAGTTTTACTAATTATTATTATTTTTTTAATACTTAAAATGTTACTGTATAAAATTGGTGTTTTTTTAAGTAATGTATGTACGAATGCTCTAATCCATCTGATATTTCTTCATATATGAAGGGGGGAGTTTGTCAAGATTATTGAACTGCTATAAATTATAACACAGATTGACTTTATTTAAACAATCACTAAAAAAACTAAGAAATACTGGACGTTTGTTTTGTTCTGCTATGAGACTTAGTGGTGCTCATCTATAAACCACCGGAAATAGAACCTGTTCTAAGTCGAAATATCTGTCCATTGTTGTTTCTTTTTTTCTTATAATTTTTTAAGTCCAGTACGTAATGTGAACTATAGAAATTCAATGTTTGTAGGTATCGATACCAAAGTCGTACTTAGTAGTTTTAAGAAAAATTAAGCATTGTGTTAATTCAGTTTGGTTACTTATCTACTCTGAAGAAGTGGCTTACATTAAGTCATGAAACGTCAGAAATATAATTTTTCTAGTCATTGCGATATAACAAAAAATATATTTATTATATAACAGTATATCTTTAAATATATATTAAAAGCATTTTTTATATGATAATTCAGATTACTGTCTTCCGACTGATTCATTATGGTAACATCGCCAACCATTTAAATTAAACAGTCAATCAACTACAAATTAATTGTTCAGCTTGATATAAAAGATGTCATCAGTTGTGTAATTATGACAGAATACAATTATTTCTTGACACAGATTAGCCTCGAAATTCGAACGAAACAAATGTGAAGAGATATTGTCTCGTTATTATTTGTTTAACCAGCTCTTCTAGAGTTACTGTCGGTCTCTAGCCCGGGTAAAGGAGGAGGGTTGAGCATGGGGCCACCAACCCCATCCCGTGAAAAATAACCTTGCTAAAACAACGCCAACCAGAATAAACAAATCAAACCATTTAAACTCTTCCCTGTGAGTTAAAGGAAGAATTATGACGCCTCAGGATGAAAGCCGAGATTCTTCAGAAGTCATTAGGCCTATGCTCCTTCTTACAACCAGAGCAACAATTAATATAGGTAAATGGAACGTTCAGAAAATATGGGAGACCGGCAGAATCAGTTAAATAGCTGCGGAAATAAGGTACAAGTTGACGGTTCTCGGAACCAGCGAATCCCGTTGGAACCAAACTAGACAGCAAAGGTTAGACACGATAGAGATGCTCACGTACTCTGGTTATCAAGAAAATGTTCCACGCACTCAAGTAGTTGCTCTGATGCTGTTGAGGGAAGCACGTAAAGCACTTATAGGATTAGAATCTCATGGACCCAGGATCATCAAATCACCCTTCAAAACAAAGAGGAAGGGAACCACAATGAATGTTATCCAATGTTACGCATCCACCAATGATAGAAACGATGACGATAAGGAACAGCTTTACGATAGGCTGCAATCAATCATAGCGAAGTGCTCAGGAAAGAACCTGACCATCTTG
Source organism: Schistosoma mansoni (assembly GCF_000237925.1). NCBI lineage: Eukaryota > Metazoa > Platyhelminthes > Trematoda > Strigeidida > Schistosomatidae > Schistosoma > Schistosoma mansoni. The sequence goes on along the minus strand of NW_017386029.1, from coordinate 1,513,618 downwards.
ATGGGAGATCTAAACGCCAAAGTCGGAATGGACAGCAATATATATGAAGATATCATGAAACGACATGGACTAGGAGAAATAAACGGCAATGGTGAGAGATTTACACAGTTGTGTGCATTCAACAAAATTGTCATAGTCGGCACAAATTTCCCACACAAACGCATGCACGATCGAAGAAATCAGTTGTGGTCATCAGACAAATCAAGAGTGGGAAAACAATAGTATAAGGAAACATGTCAGCTGTGAAGCACTGAAGTCAGATAAAGAAGCAACTGCGAAGATGCTTTACGTTCTATTCAAGATTTGCAAGGAAGAACAAGTGCCGATGGATTAGAAAGAAGGACACCACATCAAGATATCAAAGGAATTCTGAGCAAATGTGAGAACTACAGGGGCATCACACTACTATCGGTACCAGGAAAGGTTTTCAACAGAGTGTTGTTGAACCGGACGAAAGATTCAGTAGACGCCAAACTTCGAGATCATAAGGCTGGATTATGTAGGGACCAGTCGTGCGCAGATTGAATCGCGACACCACGGATCATCGTTGAACAATCAATTGAATGAAACTCGTCACTACACATCAACTTCCTTGACTATGAAAAGGCGTTTGACAGTATGGATAGGAGAACATCATGGAACCTTTTTCAACACTATGGAGCAAGTAGCTGAGATCGCCAACATCATACGGGATTCATACGATGGACTAAACTGCAGTGGTGCATAGAGGACAGCTGACAGACGCATTCCCAGTGAGGACCGGGATCGGATAAGGCTGACTACTCTCCCCTCCCTCTTCATATGGTTGACTGCATTATGAAGACCTCGACATCGGAGGGAAAGCACGGAATACAATGGACAGCTCGGAATCAACCAGACGATTTGGACTTCACAGATGACCTGACCCTTCTATCCTATACAAAGCAACAAATGCAGGTGAAGACAGCCAGTGTGGCAGCAGTCTCTGCATCAGCAGGTCTCAAAAGACACAGTCAATCAGCTAAAACGTAGGACCAGGCAAAGGTTACATCAGTTCGAGTTGCCACACCTAATTAGCACAACAAGATCAACACCAAATTCATAGAAGTAGTCACTTCACTAGAAGGGTCAGGTCATCTGTGAAGTCCAAATCGTCTGGTTGATTCCGAGCTGTCCATTGTATTCCGTGCTTTCCCTCCGATGTCGAAGTCTTCATAATGCAGTCAACCATATGAAGAGGGAGGGGAGAGTAGTCAGCCTTATCCGATCCCGGTCCTCACTGGGAATGCGTCTGTCAGCTGTCCTCTATGCACCACTTTGCAGTGTAATCCGTGGCTAATACTTTGACGTGGTGGTCGGGCTTACCTATCATGATGAACCAATCGAGCTATATTGGTTGGAACGTATGTTCCTGTAGGCTCTAACATGCCAGGTAGGTCGATCGGAGAACGGTAAAACTAAAAGCATCAACTCAAGGTCTGGGGGCGAAGTCGTACTGCCGACTGTACAGAGGTGTGACAGCAGTAAGGTGTTTCCCTCAGACAACCAGCATAACAGCGATGCTGCCTTCTCACAAGGAAGGAGGGGGTTAGAAAAGGTCGACCCTAAAAATGTCACGCCTCATCTTACCTCACGGATTTCCGTCCTCGGTGGTAAGGCTCTTTGAAGAACGGAGCTAACACGTCAAAAATCCCCTACAAAAAGGCCGTGCGTGACCGGCCTCAAGTAGTTGTCCCTTGGGCTTTGCGGTCACACTCCCAGGTCGTTAAGACCAACGCTAATCATACTTCCTTTTTAGGTCCCCCAAGAAATACGTTTCCACAGTGTGGCAGCCGGGAGGTGATATTAGCCCTCATACCCGAATCAGCACACGAGACCAAGTTGGTCACATTCAAATAAACTACTGCATCCATATTCATTAGTGGGTTAGAATTTATTACATTCAAAAGAAGTAGATTATTATTTGTGAACTATGTAACCAAGAAATAAAAAAGGCAACAATTCAAGTATACATTTGGTAAAGAGATGTTTTATTGAAAATGATATTTAAACAAAAGCATTCACAGATAAGTTATAACAACAAGTAAATAGTGTAAAAAGGTAATATCGAAGTTATTTTGAATATGATTGGAAGAAGTTCTTCAGTTGATTAAGCTACACATTTGAAAAATTCATCCTAAGCAATAAGTATGCTGAGAAAACAAAACAAGAAATCACTAGTCAATAGTATGATAAAGAAAACCGAAATAATAATAGTCAACAGCAAAAATTCAACTAGCAAATTTTCTAAATGTCATTTATTAGTTATCCTACTTTACAGTTTCGATAGATTTAAACTAATTTTAATGTTAGTTGTATTCATGCCCTGGTACGGCCGAGAGTGGGGAGAGTCCGCTCTCCCTCTCCAAATGCTCTCACATGGCCACGCGAATATAAAGTCTCTGCCAGGGAAGTCCTACTCACTGACTTCTCGTGCCACAGGTGTTGTTTACGAAATTCAGAGGATGAAAAGCGAATGTCCGGTGCTTTAACCGTGTTGGTGGACACGGAAAGCTCACCTAGGGGAGTCGGAAAACCCTCATTCCAAACCAATGGTGCACATAGGCTCCAGTATCCTGAGGGAACAAATGGCGTATGAACTAATCGTTGGTGACCGGCTACCATGGGACTGCATCTCCTTACGATGCTCCACTGCCTTGTGGATTAGACCTTCAGGTCAAAGGCTCAGGGTGTGGCCCCCTAAGAAAACCACCTACTTCAGTCTGGGCACCTGGGCAGTATCACAGCCCTCACACAAATCAAATGAGATTTGTGAGGCGCATATTCATCTGGTTTTTCTTTGTACCAATAGTTATGTTTAAATAAATAAATAAATTCATACTACATTATCTTTGTATACCCATAGCTGACTATCCTTCAATGAGTTCACAATGTCAAATTGCCTATTGTCCAAGCCAATAAACTATAAAGTAACACTTCGATCTATACGATACATGAAGACAGTGCAAATTTCCAATAAAAGAGTAAGGATAAGTAGAATGTTATACAAGGAACTATACAAGATAAGTGAACGGTGTAATAACCTGATTGGTTCTCATTAAAACTTCCATTGTACGTCTATTTCGATAACTTAATAATTGTCTACCAAGAGTGTAAGTAATCGAAAAGATACAGTGTCAACAGATTTGTAAATCACCAACTATTCAGTTCGTACTTTTCTGTGATCTAGATTGCCCTTGTGATTATCACCGTTTGCGCAAAATATATGTTAAAGATTATTTTTAATGATAAATCGCTTAAATTATAAGTTAGAAATACCGTACAAGAGATTAGATTTCGTGGATTGGTTGAGGTTAGACATTAACACCGTTGGATGCCAGCTCAGTGGTCTATTGGTTAAGGGCTCTGGCTCGAGACTGGTAGGTCCTGGGTTCGAATCGCGCGAGTGCGGGGTTGTGGATGCGCACTGCTGAGGAGTCTCATAATAGGACGAAACGGCCGTCCAGTGCTTCCAGGTTTTATACGGTGGTCTAGCTTCAATTGACTGATGATCTTAACTATAAAATTACTAAAATCTCCATAAAAACCCCCTTGTGACAAGAGATTAGAACTGTTACTCAGTTTATTCTAACATACAGTAGGCTGTTTACTCAACATCTGACAGTGATTTAAATAACCCTGTTGAATTCTTTTAACTCAAACATCCTACGTTTGACCAGTTTACGGAGAATAACTAATTAAATTGACAATGTCAAGTACTTATTACCTACTACGCCAGTCCACTCTTTTCATTTTTATTCAATTGTAGTACAGATATGCTTTAAGAAATACCATAAACTCTGCATTTTTCCAAACCTCTTGTGAATATACTCCCATATTTTTACGGAGTAAATGTTGTGGTTTGATTTAGTGAAGATGTTAAAACACATTGTTGAATAACAAACTCAAAAGTATTGTGAATGGTCTCATCAACCTAGTACATAGTAATGTTTCAGGGATAATTTGCATTCATAATACGTTCAATAGCGAGCGAAGTGGTTAAGAGTAACAACAACTGCTTCATTTAAAATGAAAGTTTAGTCAATTGTAAATTCCCCTGGATGTTTGCATAAGGTGGGGCCACTGAGTGAATTAACTTGAAGTCAGTACTACTACGTCAACTTAAAAACTGCTATGAACATTTATCGAATGAGGCGATTAGGATATCTTTACACATGTAACTTGAAAGCTCAAAGAATAAACATTTGTAAATAAAAACCAATCACATTGTTGTGTCCCGATAACAATAGTGAATGGTAATTTTGGGACCAATTTATGAACCAATACTGTGCATATATTTTTTATCGTATAATTGCTAAATAACTAAACTATTCATATTCACGTCCTCCTTATTATGAGCCTTGATTTGACCCATAGACTATTATTATACGGTTTATCATTCCTGAATTATGTCCTGTCCATTAATTACTGCTCCCCTTATTCACAGCCTTCTTTAGCTGAATCTTGTACAAATGTTATTTTCTATTTTATGGTACGATTTGGTCAGTTTGATTGGCATATAAACTCAGTATGTTTGAAATATAATGATTCATACCGCAGAGGCTGTTGTTTGTGTTCTCGACCTGACTGGCTGGGCTAAGCAGAAAGCAGGACCGATAAGTACTTTAAACTGCTCGTACAGGTTTTGTGTGTCATTGGTCCGATCGATAATTCGCTGCCCTCTAATTGGCGGTATTATCACGTTTAACATTAACAGGGCATCCAGGCGGCCACAAGTTATAACACACAAAAAAACTACTGAAATTTTATCCCGAGAAATAACAGTCAAACTCAAACACATAAACAAATCTTATTTCCATCCACGAAACTCGATAACATCATAAAAACGTATGAATAACTCTGAGAAACACTTTAACGTACGAACATGAAACAAAACAGAACTGTACTTTTCAGCATTAAAGAGGATTAAAAACTATAAATAATCTGAGTTTCACAAATATTTAGCTTATTATCAATTTTCAAACGGCTAAAAAGTCGTACTAACCTAATAAGTGCGTAGTTTTGGAGGGACAGATGGACAGCTCTTAGCATCCAAGGTGGCATCAATTACAGGACGATATTCCAATTTTACAGCACCAGTTTTAACATCCTGATAAGATAGAGTATGTTTTCGCCAATGTTCTTCAAATGGCTTGGGTTTTTGTCCATCAATAGGTTTAGAGTAGTCTAATTCATCTACTCGATTAGGAAAATCTTCACGTGCATGAGCACCACGCGATTCTTTACGGGCTTCAGCTCCAACAATAGTCTAAAATTACATAAAAATAAAAACACATGAGACCCGGTATATTTCTCACGATAAATGACCTCTTCGTATAATTGGAAATGTAGTGACAATCATTGGTCGCTTCTTAAAGACATTTAATAAATACAACAATGCACTTTTGTACCATACAATTGACCATGCAGCTTGCAAAAGAAATAATCTATAAATAGTCAGTATTCAGGAAATCGTACTTCCTACAAGAATTCTAATAAATACTGAATGATAACATAGTAATGAACATTTAATGTGAGCATCATTTACGACTAATAAAGATGACAAAATCCATCAATTTAAATAATGAAGTTCGGGAAATATACTCATCCTAACCATCTAAACAGTAAATACTGTTATGTGATTTAAACTAAAATAGTGACTTCATATTGTTGACCATTGAGTTGAAAGTTTCTAGTAATTTGACTCTTTATTTAAACATTTCAACTAGATCGAGTATCTAAACGATTAACTCTCGACTGTAGCTGCTAACTTAACGTGATGCTGAGGCTTGCCTATCATAATGACCCAATCAAGCCCTCTAAATGCCCTGGTACGGTCGAGAGTGGGGGGAGTCAGTTATCTCTCTCGAAATGCTCTCAAATTAACAGGTACATACAACCTCCGTCAGGGAAGTTCTACTAACTGCCTTCTCGTGGCAGAGGTGTTGTTTACGAAATTGAAAGGTCGAAAAGCGAATGTCTGGCGCTTTAACCGGGTTGGGGGACACAGAGGGTCCACCTATGGGAGTCGGAAAACCCTCATTCCAAACCAATGGTGCACATAGGCTCCAGTATCCTGAGGAAACAAATGGCGTATGAACCAATTATTGGTCACCGGCTACCATGGGACTACATTTCCTGACGTCGCTCCATTGACTTGTGGATCAGACCTTTAGGTTGAAGGCCCCGGGTATGGCCCCCTAAGAAAACCACCTGCTTCGGTCTGGGTACCAGGGCAGTATCACAACCCACATACAAATTAAGTGACTTGTGTGGTGCATATGTATCCGGTGCCCCTTTGTACCAATGTTTGTGTTCAAATAAATAAATAAATACAACCGAGCTGTATTAGCTGGAACAAATATTCTTTTAGCTTCTACCATCCCAAGCCGATCGGCTGGAGAACGGTAAGATTGGTGGCAGTAAGCTCACAGTCCAAGGGCGGAGTCTTACTCCTGACTACTATGTCGTGATGGCGATAAGGTGTCTCCTTTAGACAATCAGGATCTACAGAGGTACTGTCATGTTACAACATAAGGAAGGGGTTACAAAAGTCTGTGCCACACCTTACCTCACGGAACTCCGTGGTATGACCTTTTGAAATCCGGAGTCAACACAATACAAACTCCCAGACAGCTGTCTCTCGGGCTCTGCAGTCACACTCCTAGGTTGCTGTGACTACTATTAACCCAGTTTCCTTTACATACCTCTCAAAAAGAAATATCTTTCCATGATGTAGGCAACCGGTCAGTGAAACCGTCCTCATATTTGAATTTGATCAACTAGGTCTCGTGTGCAGTTACGTGTATGAGGGCTAATATCACTTTCCGGCTGCCCACACCGTGAAAAGGTTCTTCTAGAGGTACCTGAAAAATAGTTGGATTGGCGTTGGTCTTAACGACCTGGGAGCGTGACCGAAGTGCCCAAGGGACAACTACTTGAGGCCGGTCACGCACGGCCTTTTTGTGGGGGACTTTTGATGTGTTAGCTCCGTTCTTCAAAGGACCTTACCGCCGGAGACGGAAATCCGTGGGGTAAGGCGAAGTGTGCATTTTTAGGGTCGACCTTTTCTAACCTCGCCCCTCCTTGTGGGAAGGCAGTATCGCTGTTATGCCGGTTGTCTGAAGGAAACACCTTACTGCCGTCACACCTCTGTACAGTCGGCAGTACGACTTTGCCCTCGGACCTTGGATTTGCTGCTTTTAGTCTTACCGCTCTTCAATCGACCTGTCTGGTATGGTAGGACCTTGAGGAACGATTGTTCCAGCCAGTATAGCTCGATTGGTTCATCACGATAGGCAAGCCCGACCACTTCGTCAATGTAGCAGCAACGGTCGCAACAATGTAGGCATGTTCGGGATGGGATTCTTCCCCTCGAAATGCAAAATGTTACTTCGGGATTGGGTTGCATCGGCACCTGAACTAATGATAGGGAGTGAAGTAGTTGAGCGTGTTGACCGCTTCACTTATCTTGGGAGTCTCATCAGCCCTTGTGGTCTGGTGTGTGACGAAATCTTAGCACGGATACAGAAGGCTCATCTAGCTTTCGCCAACTTGCGTCATTTATGGAGTAGGCGAGATGTCCGTCTAGCAACCAAAGGGCGGGCTTTCTGTGCAGCAGTTCGTTCCGTCATACTTTATGGCAGTGAAACATGGCCGATAAGAGTAGAGGATATTCGTAGGCTACTAGTTTTCTTTCATAGGTGTCTTCGAAGCATTGCTCGTATATCCTGGGACCACCGAGTAAGTAATGCAGTTGTTAGGAAACGGTTACTAGGTAAGGATGGCAAGTCGATTGATGAAGTAGTAAAACTTCATTAGTTGAGATGGCTGGGACACGTGATACGTATGCCCAACCATCGACTGCCCCGAAGTGCAATGTTTTATGGTGTAGGAGTAGGTTGGAAGAAAGCTAGGGGCGGTCAGATCAAAACGTGGCACAAATCCATGAAGTCACTGACAAGTGGACCGAGCCATGTTGGTAGGTGTAGACTACCTGGTTGGGATCCGCGAGATGATAGCAATCGATGGTTAGAGACCCTGAATGACATGGCTTAAAATCGTTTGCCATGGCGAAGGTGCATCCACTTTTTGTGTTCTCTCAAATTCTAATCTTCTGGATTCCTCATGTCTCTATCTTTTTTCTCTTTTCAAATGTATTTCACTGTATTATACTCCTTCAATAACATCTTCAAACCCTAATCTTTCGGATTACTGCTTATACTCTTACTACTTCTACCACTATAGGATTTGAATCGACAACTGCATCTCTGTGCTAGAGTGTTATGGCAACTCGAACTGATGTACGTACGTACGAAGTTCTATGTTGTAACTGACTGACTCACTGACTGTCCTCATACTTTCGACAGAACTAGAGATTGATTAACAGTAGGTTCACAGAAAATAATCTATTCTATTGGGTTATGTTCAGTACTAAAATCCCTGTAAGGCGGTGTAATTCTTCACCAAGTAAATAATTCTTTATGCTTACAATAAGATTACTCAGATTTTATATTCTTACGGTGCAATGAAACATAAGGTACTGAAAATGCAGTAAAAACAACTGATCAGTTCGAACTGATACATACAATCGACTCGCTTAATAAAGTAGCACTTAATTTTATCATATTAAAACATAATAAGAGCTTTCTGTAGTAATGAATAAATATGAAAAGTTTAGTGCTCGAATATACCATTACCTCCATCAAATAACAGAAGCAAACTCAATTTAGAGTGCTGTGAAACTGAATTGACTGTGGTGTTTTTGTTATATGGAACTATAGTTTATGGACTTAATGGTCTGAAGGTTGTGTTCATCACAGATTGATTGCAATTCGGAAGCCATATAAAACTAGGGAATATTGGACAGCTGTTTTGCCCTGGTATGGAACTCCTTAGCAATGCACAACCACAGACCTGCCTGCAATTCGGCCCAGGACTTTTAGGTCTTGCAGCGGACGCTTAACCGTTAGAATTACTGGGTCGACGTTCAATAATACAATTTCAACTCAGATCGATTCGCGATATCGTGTGACGACTACACAATGTTATTGATGACCTATCAGTCAACGCACAGTGTAAGTGGTTCAGATTAGTTCAACAAAAGAGCAGACTAATACAACAGGTCATAATTTTACACTGCGAAATTAATTACGTACAACTTTATAAACATTTATACGTAGAAAACTATGTTATACCATAAGGAAACTTACCTGTAAAGCATTTAGCATCAGATTCTGTAATTCTAATGCTTCCATTAGATCACTATTCCATATTTTACTGCGATCACTAACTTTTAAATCATTCATTCGAGAAGCATATAAATCATACATTTTTTTACAGCCCTCTTTGAGAGTAGGACCATCACGAAATACTGCAGCATACTCTTGCATTGTTCGCTGCATGTCTAACCGAACCTACGTTTTAACAGAAAATTCAACAATGTAAAAAGTATGCATGAATATAGGCAAGTTGTTTGTGTGTTCGGTATATTCTTAACTATCAGAATATTCAGTAAACATTTCCCATTTGTTAAATTTGAAATAAAGCTTTAAAAACTAGTTGCACATACCCTTATTTTAAGGACAGAATGAAACAAACGATCGCATAAACCTTTATTTCATATTCATAAGGTCAGATTAGCCCTGAGGAGTTAAACGCCTAAGAGATACCTAAATATCTACGGAATGGTATGTATGTTACTCAGCAGTTTATCTAGAGCTGCTCCACAATAAAACATAATCCACTGGGCCTAAGATATATCCATAGATTACATGTAATCAATCAAAGGTACCTTGTGTAGCAAGGAAGACTGTTTGGGCAATGTTAAGTTCAGAGTAAACCCTAAGTGGGTAAGGTAATCTCAACAGATAAATGTCCAGACCATAATCAACTGAAATATATGGATTATGTTGTATTCATGTCATTAGGATTAGTTTAGGGAGCAACTAAGGGTGGACAGCGAAGTGATAGATTTTTCACCTGGATCAATGTAAATAGATGCAGGTTCTTAGTATAATTCCCCTGACCTCAAGATGACAGATATCATCAGTTCAAGATTATCACAACAGAGACTGGTGAGTTTATTACTTTTTATAGTGTAGTGAATCTTGAATTTATTGCACTTTTCTTCTTCACCCATGTTGACTGTATTTATCCGTTTATTTTTAGCATAATTCTGTTCCAGATGATAAAATACTATAATAAAATACACAAAAGCTTGGTTTTTATTATGGTCGAGTAGAAAAAGTGTATTTCTGACGTTTCGTAACTTAGTGTGAACTACTCTGGAGAAATAGCTTAAATTAAGTCATGAGACGTCAAAAATACAATTTTTTACTCATTGGGATATAACAAAAATATATTTATTATTAACTCTCTACCCAATGCTCAATTCATTTGAAAATATCAAGGCGAACCTTGGTATGGGTGCCTATTTCAACATGTAACTTATATGTTTAAATTCACTTTTACCTAGAGCTTTGATAGCAAAATGGTACTATCAAGTGGCTCGAACCCTACACTAAACTGGAAAGTGGTACATAAAACATGAAATGAAAAATCGGGAAGATTGAAAATACATTAGTAAAAATAAAATACTACAAAAAATAAAGCTAACTCACTTGTGCAATTGGATAACTTCCATTTGCGGTCCGGAGTTTTTCATAGTTAGCGATGGAGGCCTCTCCAGTATCTGGTTTTAACTCTGGACCTGCATCTCCAGGCTTATTTTTTGCAGCAATGTCAAGCGCACATGCACGACCAAATACAACAATGTCAAGTAGTGAGTTGGCACCTAGTCTATTAGCGCCGTGAACCGATGCGGAAGCAGCTTCGCCAGCAGCATACAGTCCAGGAACAACCTTACCTTTCTTAGCAACCGGATCATATGCCAACACCTACAGAGGAACGCAAAATATACTGATATAAATTCAAGTTCGTTATTTATACAATAATTACACTGAAGATAAAATAATCACTTGTTATTAATCGTGAACATTAGTTTATTCTTATGGAAGTGTTTTGGTGTCAACTTTAACGTTATATTGCTCCACTTAGTTTACATGATGATTATGGACTAATCTACTCCAATATCAGTCATAATTATCTCAAATTTATACGAGCGGTTGACAGATGTCTACATAAAATGGTTGAGGTTTACCAGCATAGAAAGGTAAAGGGAGATAAACAGTGTACAGTGAAGCATAAACGTACATCATTTTACGTTGCTAGACTTCAGACCAGTAAAGAAGGAATTTACAATGGCATAAAAAGAGGATTGTGAGAAAACTGAAAACAGGAGAAAAAATGTAGACTGAAAAACCTCCAAGATTGAGAATAATATGGCCAAACCTTAAGAGAATGGAAACATTTGCGATCGGTTTTGACGTACATCACTTAATCTGTGTATGAAGCGACTGTAATGATAAAATGGTTTCTTGTTCAGTGATGTGAAGGGTGATTGGCAAAACACAGGTTCTACTAAGTGAGAACTCACGTACATTGTAGATAAACGGGGAGTTCGTAATGCATGCAACCCTAGAATGTTTTAATAAGCAGGATGATTTCATTAAGCATTTAAAAATCAAGATGAGGCTTTTTTATTCGGAGAGGAAATGGACGGAAAAATTGTTAATGGTAAATGATATGTTCGAACCTCCTTTATAGGTTGGTAATATTTATTTATTTAAACACAAATATTGGTACAAGGGGGCACCAGATATATATGCGCCACGCAAGAGTCTCCACCATGGACGAGCTGCTGCATAGGTTGAAAAGTAAGGATACACAAACTAAGAATAAAAGGGAGTGGAGAAGTGACGTGGTAGATAATAATAATAATGATAACAATAATAATAATGCGAACTGTCTGACGTCTAGTAGGAGCGAGAATAGTATTGTCAGTAGAAAGCGCCATTTCATTTATTTGTGCGAGGGCTGTGATACTGCCCGGGTGCCCGAACTGAAACAGGCGGTTTTCTTTGGGGGGCCACACCCAGAGCCTTTGACCTGAAGGTCTAGTCCACAAGGCAGTGGAGCATCGTAAGGAGATGCAGTCCCATGGTAGCCGGTGATCAACGATTGATTCATACGCCATTTGTTCCCTCAGGATACTGGAGTCCATGTACACCATTGGTTTGGAATCAGGTTTTTCCAACTCTCCTAGGTGGACTTTCCGTGTCCACCAACCCGGTTAAAGCGCCGGACATTCGCTTTTCGTCCTCTCAAATTTTTAAACAACACCTCTGCCACGAGAAGTCAGTGAGTAGGACTTCCCTGGCAGAAGCTATATAGGCGTGGCCATGTGAGAGCATTTCGAGAAGGAGGGTGACCCCTCCCCACTCTCGGCCGTACCAGGGCACTTGGCTGTCAATCATCATAAGCAGGGAAATGCTGAGCTTGGTAGTAATCAGTGAAATATTGCTCATCACTTTAACTCAATACATCTAACTGGCAAGGAGATAGAAAATAACGGAGGTTGAAAAACTATGCAGCTTTTAATTAACTGAAGTGTCACCTTACATTTGACAGGTGCAAAACAAGTGGCACCCTAAGATTATCACTTAAGGTGCTTACAAGGCATGGTTTAGCTTTATTACCTGTGAGAAATGTGCCAGATCTAAATGTTTTTTTTATTAAAGTCTGTATAGTAATAAAAACTATAAACACCTAGCCCTTACTTTCGAACGGCAGAGATTAAAGGTCAACAAATGAACCAATATATTGTCAACTCTGAATAATATGGGGAGAAATAGTATGCCGACAGAATTTTTTAAAGAAAATATTTAACTAACCTGTCCTTTATAGTTTGTAGGGATTCCACCCATATTATAGTGGACGGTTGGTAACACTGGAATGGGATCCCTTGTAACATCAACACCTGCGAATATTTTTGCTGTCTCTGATATACCAGGAAGTCGACTGTGCAATTGATCCGCCGGAAGATGAGAAAGTTGTAAAAATATGTGATCTTTCCTAGGACCAACTCCTCGTCCTTCGCGAATCTCAATCGTCATTGCTCTTGACACAACGTCCCGAGAAGCCAAATCTTTAGCATTAGGAGCATATCTCTCCATAAATCTCTCTCCTTTACTATTAATGAGGTAACCACCTTCGCCTCGACAGCCCTCGGTGATTAAGCATCCAGCCCCATAAATTCCTTTAAAGTTACAGAAAATATCTACACTTACCTGTGGGATGAAACTGAACAAACTCCATGTCTTGGTTAGGCAACCCAGCCCGTGTGACCATTGCCGTCCCATCACCTGTGCAAGTATGTGCTGAAGTACAGGAAAAGTATGTACGACCATAACCCCTATACGATAAGAGCTAAGACAAATAACATACCCTGTAGCAAGAACCGTATTTTTAGAACGGAAACGATGCAAAGTCCCATCCTCTAAACACACAGCAATGACACCCCGACACTCTCCATTTTCCATGAGAAGATCCAATACGAAATATTCAATAAAGTAAGTGGCGTCATAACGTAATGACCGGCCATATAATGTATGCAAAAGTGAATGCCCAGTCCGATCCGCAACTGCACAACAGCGATGGGCCTGACCACCGCGCCCATAGTCTATACTTTGACCACCAAATGCTCGCTGGTATATTTTACCGTTCTCCAGGCGACTAAAAGGTACTCCATAGTTTTCCAACTCGATAACGGCTTTTGGGGCTTCTTCACACATGTAATGAATAGCATCCTGGTCACCTAACCAATCGGAACCTTTGACTGTGTCATACATATGGAAACGCCAGTCATCAGGTTCCATATTCCCGAGAGCAGCATTTATCCCTCCTTGAGCAGCAACAGTGTGAGATCTGGTCGGAAATAATTTTGTTATAATTGCAGTTTTGAAACCCTCATTTGCGAGGCCGAAACCTGCACGCAAACCCGCCCCACCTGCACCAACAACCACCGCATCGAATGAATGGTCAATAATAGTGTATCCGCTAGTGTAACTAAGGTTCCGACATTTAAAAGACTGGTATATATTGGTTAAATAGTTCAACTTCGTAGCTTTACGGATGGCATTTAGAGAAAGTGCCAGATGAACCATACCGAGCGCGTACTGTAAAAGAGCCAATTTTGAACTAAATGGTTCAAATGGTTCAAATGGTTGAGGACGGAATAGAAGAAGCTTTCGCTTAACGGGCTTCCGTGTCTAGTAGCAGTGGATCACCAATACCTCCAGGCAAAAACCTAGGTATATTAACGATAATGGAGGAAAAAAAGAATTTGGTAAATCATAATAATATGTTATACTTAGTCCTTAAGAATAAGTCAAGTTTTCTCTTAAAGGACTCCTGGGAGGTCGCTTGGACTTTCTCAGTCGGCAGCGAATTCCAGCACTTGACAACTCTAACGGAGTAGAAGTTGTGTCTGCAGTCTGTTCTGCTATGTAGGGTCTCCAGTTTCTATGTTTTACCTCTTAGGTTAGTGTTATGACTAAGCTTAAGAAGATGTTTAAGGGGATGACCAGAAGTATTAAGGATACTATAAGTCATAAGAAGATCACCTCTAAGACGCCTGTACTCTAACGGGTAAAGGTTAAGTGATTTGAGGCGCTCTTCATAAGGTTTGAATTTGAGTCCCCGAACTGATTTCGTGGCTCGACGTTGGATACGTTCCAGAGTGTCCGTATCCTTATGGAGGGAGGGAGGAAATACTATGTCTCCGTACTCTAAATGGGGACGAATAAAACTGTTGAAGATTATATGGAAGGTTCTACCGTCAAACTGGCCAAAAATGCGCTTCAATGTTACTAGTGCAAGGTTTGCTTGAGAGGCGTTTTTGTCACAGTTCGCATACGATTTCAGGTCGTAGGGTACCAACACTCCTAAATCTTTTTCAACTTGGGAAACTTCTAGAGGGGAGTTACCTAAGTTATAACTATAGTCTGCACCATGTCGCAGATGGACTACCTTGCACTTTGAAGTGTTGAAGGTAATTCCGTTGTCGTCTGCCCAACTTTGGAGTCGGGTCAGATCCTCCTGAAGAACTAGTATATCATTATGATTACGTATCTCTCTCCAAAGTTTCACATCATCAGCAAAAAGAAATAAATCAGATGAAACTTGTTGAGGAAGATCATTAATATGTAAATCAAGAAGAGAAGAGGTCCTAGTATTGAGCCCTGGGGGACCCCACCAGGACATTCCATAGCCTGAGAGAAAGTGAAGTTAACCCTTACCGTAAAATGCCGGTTTTCTAGATATGAAGTGAGCCAGTCAATCAGAGTGGGTTTGATACCCAATCGTCCAAGCTTCTTGATAAGACATGCATGGTTGACCCTATCAAAAGCTTTTGAGAAGTCCAGGTAGATGACGTCAACCTTCCCCTTGCGATCAAGGATGGTTGTCCATCTATCCACCGCAGTCAGCAGGTTGGTCATACAAGAATGACCTTTTCTGAAACCATGCTGTTGAGGCGAGAAGAACTTTGAGGATGATAAGTATTCTAGTATACCGTCGTATACTAGGGATTCCATAATTTTGGAAGGTATGGAGAG
Organism: Schistosoma mansoni; assembly: GCF_000237925.1. Taxonomy (NCBI): domain Eukaryota; kingdom Metazoa; phylum Platyhelminthes; class Trematoda; order Strigeidida; family Schistosomatidae; genus Schistosoma; species Schistosoma mansoni. Next base: position 1,498,082 of record NW_017386029.1, on the reverse strand, counting down.
AAGGGCCACTGGTCGGTAGCTTGAGAGTTCACTGCGTCGACCTCCCTTGAAAATTGGTGTGATGTGAGCCAGCTTCCAAATTTACGGCAGTTTTCCCCGGCTTAGAGAGTGTGAAAACATCACGCTAAGTGGTGATGCCAGGATTGAAGCTGCTTCCCTCAGTATAGCATAATGAACCATATCCGGTCCGGGAGAAGTGTCTTTTCTTAGGTGCTGCAGTTTACGGAGCACCAGGTCAGCACTCAGGTCCACTTCGGAAAGTCCTGTACAGGTGCAGGTGGAGCTTTCATCAGTGTAGTTGATGCGGATCGGTTGAAATATCCGAAAATATTGTTCAGCCAAAAGATTAGCGGCATTGGTCGGACCATTTGGACCTAGCAGTTGGGAAACCAGTTTTGGCTTGTCGAAGAGAAGCTGCGTAACTGAATAAGCTTTTCGGATTGGAGACAAATTTATCGATAAGCTTGGTCTGGTACTGAGGCCTGTCTTCTCTTATTACCTTTGAGCATATGTTCCTTATATGTTTGTATTGTCTGTATGCGTCGTTAGTGTCAGTTCGTTTATGCCTTTTGCGGCTTACCAAACGACGAGTGCGGTTCATGATGATTTCAATTTGGAATGGACAGGAGTCTAGGTGGCCTGTGTTAGTCCCTGCAATGGCGGTCTCTCAGTTATCCAACTTTATTTTCAAGGCATCGGTAGATGGAGCTTTAATCACGTGTTGGGGTAATGAATTTCATTTGTTGATGATTCTAAGAGAAAGTCGATAGTCAGCTGATAAATAATTTGTTCTGAACTTGTAAACTCTTCTAGAGTGTCCCCGTAAACTCTCTGTTTTGGAAGACAGAAAACGTGAGGGCATATCAGACGCAAATTTATCACAAAGTAATTTAATACTGTGATTAGGTCACCTCTAGTTCTTCTATATGACGATCCAAATGGGTTTATTTTAACCAGTCTATCGTCATACGAGAGCTTCACTATTAGGAGAATCAGCTTAGTTGAGGTTCTATGAACCTTTTCACGATCAAACCATCCTACATAGACAATAAAACTCTAACAAAATCTCAGTCCGAGCCACAAATCTTCACCATCACCCAGATTTTACTCATAAGTTAAATAGGAAATATATCTATGTATATACCTAGAATAAAGCATGTAACCTTTTAATCACATATCGTCCTGCGTTATTACTTGCTTACGCCTGTTGCCCCTCGTGGAGGAGCATAGGCCGCACACCAGCATTCTCCATCCAACCCTGTCCTAGGTAATCCTTTCCAATTCTTTCCAGTTAACATTCATCCTTTTCATATCTGCTTCTATTTCCCGGGGTAATGTGTTCTTTGGCCTTCCACTTTTCCGCTTCCCTTCCGGATTCCAATTTAGGACTTGCCTCGTGACTCAGTTTAGTGATTTCCTCAATGTATGTCCGATCCGCTCCCAACGTCTTTTCCTAATTTCCTCTTCAGCTTGAAGCTGGTTTGTCCTCTCCCATAAAATACTGTTGCTGATAGTACTCCGCCAGTAAGTGTTGAGTATTTTGCATAGACAACTGTTTATAAACACTTGTGCCTTCTTGACGATGGATGTAGTAGTTCTCCACGTTTCAGCTCCGTATAGTAGAACTGCCTTGACATTCGTATTGAAGATTGTGACTTTGATGTTGGCTTATAGGCAGTTGTTTTGAGTTCCATATGTTCTCCAATTGTAGAAATGCAATCCTTGCTTTGCCAATCCTCGCCTTTACATCTGCATCCGATCCTCCTTGTTCACCAATGATGCTTAGAAAGTGCGTGAATGTTTACACATCTTCCAGAGTTTCTCCATCAAGTGTGATTGGCTTGTCATTCTCCATGTTGTGTGTGAGGATCTTGCTTTTTCCTTTGTGTATGTTGAGGCCTATTGATGCACAGGCTGCTGCTACATTAGTTGTCTTCATCTGCATTTGTTCGTGTGTATGGGATAGGAGGGCTAGGTCATCTGCGAAGTCTAAATCGTCTAATTGATTCTGAGATTTCCATTGTATTCCGTGTTTCCCCTCCGATGTCGAGGTCTTCATAATCCAGTCAATCACCAGAAGAAAGAGGAAGGGGGAAAGTAGACAGCCCTATCTGACTCCGTCCCTAACTGGGAATGCATCTGTCAGCTGTCCTCCATGCACAACTTTTCACTGTAGTCCATCGTATGAGCTCTGGATAATGTTGACGATCTTCTGGGAAACCCCATAGTGTTGACAAAGGTTCCATAATGTTCTCCTGTCCACACTGTAAAACGCCTTCTCATAGTCGATGAAGTTGATGAATAGGGACGAGTTCCACTGAACTGATTGTACAACGTTGATCCGTGGTGTCACAATTCGGTTTGTACACGACTGATCCTTACGAAATGCAGCCTGTTGATCTCGAAGTTGGGCGTCTACTGCGTCTTTCATCCTGTTCAGTACCACTGTTGAAAACGTTTCCTGGTAGTGACAACAAACTGATGCCTCTGTAATTCTCACATTTTCTCAGATCTTTATTTGGTATTTTGATGATGTATCCTTCTTTCCAGCCCGTTGGCACTTGTTCCTCTTCCCAAATCTTCCTGAATAGAAGGTGAAGCATATTTGCAGTTGATTCAATGTCTGACTTCAGTGTTTCACAGCTGACATATTTCCTGGTACTACTGTTTTCCCACTCTTGATCTGACTGATGACCACAAGTTCTAAATATAAATGCTAACAGAACATGATCGCTATTCGCTAACGATAGGGGAATACGTAGACAGTAAATATCCTGGGCTACATTTATGATTACAGAATTTAAAAAGTAATCCTGTCTGAATACCAATGTGTGGGTTTGAATACGCACCTTATACTGCATGTAGGGGATGTATACAACAAACCATGTAAGATTATTTGTGGAAAGAAAGTAACAAGATAATGCAACATGCTAGCAAAGTTTATAACATATATAAACTATCTCTGCATATTTATTGCACGGTGGTCTTTATTGATTGTAGTAGTAGGAAGGTCAAACAATAAATGCGTTATAGTAAATCTCCATTAGGCTGCTGAAGTAGAACCGACATGATTTTGTTTAACAAATTGACCGAATCTGCAATTCCATAGAAGTGGGCCCCACAAGGAATGTAGCGGTGAATAAATCTCAAAAATTGATAGCTCTGTAAGTGTTTGACATTGGATGCTGACCATACTAGTTTTAGTGGACTCACCGAGCTGAGGGCTTTCGGTCATGCATCCGCACCAGATCACGAGTTGGAACGCTGTGCTCAACTTCACTAACCAGTTAAGATCAATCACTTCTCGATATATTGATAGCCCATCAAATATATCTTCGAACCTCCTCGATTCTGTCTTTTGATTTCACTGGGGTGACGCGATTCAATTATACAAGGTGTTACTGGTAAAGTGTTGTCAAACTAAAATATCTGTGGTATCCTCAGGAAGCTGTTCTAACAACTTAGGTTGGGTGGTTAAGAGTTGAACAAAAACATTTTGTTAACTGCCGAAAACTGTAGCTCAACTATTTATTAAATTCCTTAATTTGTCAAGGTGTATTTTTTTATTATCTTGTATTGAGTGTTAAAAACCTTGTGTCGAAAAAATGGGCCTCGTGCGCCATTCTGTCGACAGGTTTCTAATTCATCCTGAGCCTCCTTATTTCGTCCTATACTCTTGAGAGATAACAAGTCTTACTATCAGAAAAAATGGTGTCACGCCAACTACTGAGTAAATTAATGGCAAACTGGGCCTACACAAGAAAACAAGATAAAAGGACAAATACAAGTAGACCGATCAACTATCCACATTACTGAAGAGTAAAAGCAAACTTTTATTAGATTCTAATAACAAAAATACAAAGTGGAAACTAATCTAATATTTTGCTTGATAATGGTTTGTTGATATATGTATCAGCTAATATCAGCCCAAGTGAACTTGACCAACCGGGAAATTGCTTTTAATTACCAAAGAGCGCTGTATCCAAATCCGTAACTTGATTCCGCTCAATGAAGCGGTGCGCAGACCCAGTACACGGATTGTGTGTTCCTGGAGGGAAGCAACTAAGACATCGGTGTTCAGATTTATCCAGTTCGTACAGATGCCTTTCTGGAGTCTCGGTCTTACCCTTTGATATCAAGTGTCAGATACTTTCACTAGTCGAAAGTATTTTTCTGTTAATTTTTATATATTCCTAGTCAGCGACCTGATGAATCTTTGGGAAGTTTCCAAGGAATTTCAGCTTATGATTGAAAAGTACTGCGACAGTAGTCAGTGTCCACAGTTATCACAGTTTTACGACCCACATAATCACGAACTTCACTCAGTCTTCAGTTCCAGATGCACTGTTACATTGTACAAACACGCTGGTGAGTTAGGCGCTATTTGTGACAGCATTAGGAAATTTATTCCGTAGAATTTATCAATATCAACCACTGTTCCGTAAACTCCAGTTTTTGGAGTGTAGTTTACGTAGAGTAAGTTACTTTTTAACCTAATATTTCCTTCCGTTTTTGGCTTTTCATACTGAATCAAAAATAATTGAGTGATGATCAAATATTTGAACTATTACTAAACCTGCGTTTTTATTGCATCTTTAGAAGCCTCGTTGCTTATTTCAAAATAGATTTGATATACTTTTTCAATTCACACAAGAAAAGATCGAAAAGACCTGGTGTTGTATCAAACTTTTCGAGACTACAGTACCATATGTCATATTCTTACAGAGGAATTCACGAGAGTGACAACCCATAAAACTCCCAAATAGTACTATCTACGATAACGAATTCCATTCCGTTTTTTGGTTCACATCACTAATTAATAAAAAATTGGTTTGGTTTCTGCAACACCGAACAGGTAGCTTTTTCACTCTAAAAATAAGTGTTTTCTCTTCATCCCGTTGACAGATAATTTGATAAATGTTCTGTACATTTTGTTTGAATTGGAAAATCACTAGAAAGTCAAAGTTTAACCTCTAATTCAATTATTGGATAAGAAAACCTCAGGCTGAACCATAGGCTTCTAGTAGGTGTATGTGATATTCAATGTCCAGAATAAATTGTCATTGACAAGTATACCGCACTTCGAATTTTATCATCGAGCATTTGATACTCCTGTACTTTAATGTCCCTCGTCCTGTGTTGTTCTGTTCTTCATTCTATCCTTACTCATCACCCAAGTATTTTTCTACTGAAAAAGGGTATATCTTCAGTGATTTTTTAGACCTTCACGTGCACAAGCTTTTGATATAGGACACTGAAACTCGTGGTAGCTTCTACAGTTTTAAGCTCAAATACGCCATATTTCGCAACTGTTTTACATCCATCTGGTAATCGTCAGCGTCTATTGCTTTTATGTCTGATGGTTAAAAGTTTCCAACTCAATTATCTTTGTTTTAGCATATGCCGAATCTAGAAAAGTCTTCCAGGACTAGTCAGAACCTACAGGAACCTGACCGTTATCTGAGCATCTGCTCCATAGGTCCCTTAAAATGTTTGGCCTTATTTTTATATGGCGTTTTCTTGAAAGAATTTATCATTGGATGGCCAGAGCAAAATATCCAGCGGGTTTTTCACACTCTTGTGCATGTATGCTTTAATGAGAACTTCTGGTTTCGCCTATCAAGTTTGATCTGTCAGAGACCAGGTAGCCGTTTGATGTTTTTGTTTGTCCATTGTCTATTCTTCGTTTAACTGATATACATTAAATTGTTACGGCCAGTATCACTTTTCATAAAAGATAAACTGGCGTGGACTACCTTTGTATCAGAGTTTCATATGATTATATTTGCTCTGTTCCATTTCTGCTATTTCTTAACGTGGAAACTCTGTCAGCTGATAACAACTAACCAATTTGTGTTAAAACATAATCTCTATAGTTTCTCTAACAAATAGTATAGAAATCGTGTGTATGTATCAGTGAGTTTGTAGATGTGTACATTTGAAGTAAAAAATCAATGTAAAGGGGTTCATCCCAGTTAATCATTAATAAGAAAAACGATTCCCATGTTTTTTCTTAGTTGCTTAGCATTGTTAACACTAGAGTAAAGTGAAGAAAGATGAGTCAAAAAGGTAATTTAATTAGAAGACATTAGTCAGCCTAGATTGATAAACGTTCTGTAGAATTTGCAACTCTTTGAAATAAGAGGAGCTTTCAAAAATAAAAATGAAAAACCATTTGTACCAGCTTCGTAAAAATAGTTATTCTTAAAAGTTCACTTGAAGGGATATAATCTGTTCATCTTAAAATTATCCTCCACGATCACACTTACATTGTCATCTTATTTAAAAAGTAGGCTTTTCATATGTTGTTACCAATTTGTGTGCTTATGCTTAACTTTCATTATGAATTTAATTTCCTTGTCTATATCTTGAGTACTCTTGATAGTTGTGAAACAAAAACGTCCAATATTGTCTACCAAAAAAGTAAAAGCTGCCATAAACTCTACTTATTCAATACTGATATTAAATACTTAATAAACACCTCTTTTGTTTTGTGATCACTTGCGATACACTAAATAGTCTGAAACAAGCAGTAAACATTCTTAAAAGACGATCAAGACCATTGTAGGTAAATAACAAACATACAAAACAACATCGAGTAACCGTCAAGTATGTTTGAATTATTTCATGTTGACCAATTACGTGCTTTTTCTACCCAAGAATGGGTGAGATCGTATAGTAAAGAACTGCACATTTTGTTATTTTATTCAGCAACGGTTGTTTTATTTACTTGAAGAAATATTATAAATACATTATATTTTTGGAGGCTCTAAAATATCCATAAATTCAAACTATCCACTTATTTTTATGGTGAGTTTTTAAAATTTGGAATTAGCATCGTTTTCGACCAGACATCTTTTCATGAGAATAAATACTTCTCGATTGTTTTTTATCGACATAAAACGAAAACGTAGTGTGTATCGGATGCATCAGAATAAAATGACCAACCTGAAGAAACATCCAAATGCTAAACTTTAAATACACTGCATTATTTTACGGTCTGAATTCCGGCGTTTATCACAATTATGTTTTACTTGGATGAATTCGTGGATATGATGATTTCACCAAAATTAAATATCCACAATTGAAATGCCAATTACATTCGGGACTTAAATTTAATTCCTTGAAAAATTGAGTTCATACAACTTTCATAGAGTTTAGTAGTTTTACCCCTCAATAATTTACTTAACGAGTATACATGTAACTTAAGTAGTTCTAAGAGTTTAGATAATAAACATCGTTTCCTGGATTCGTATTTTTTGTTAAATTCTCAAGAAACATTTGTCTTTGCGCCCTTTATTGCTTCAGGTGTAGATCCTCAGTCTGAACTGACGCTTCGCCTTTTCCTAAGAAAAACATTTTTAGACCCTAATGCGTTACCACAAATGTATGATGAGATCAGCTCACTGTCGTCATCCGTTTTCAATGCGAAGCAATTTTTATCATCGGATAACAGTTCCTTAACTATTCAATATGACGCACTTCAAAATCTACATCCAGCTGAAGCCCATTCAGAAACTTCTTGGACTCGTGAAACAATCAGTTATCATGTATCACCCAGATATCCCTCTGATAATGCCCTACTGACTTCAGTCTCCTCATCTAGCAGTTATAATGATAATGGATTTTCATCAGATGACTTATTGACAGTCACACAATTACCGCAGTTAGTGTACTTATTCTAAAATATGGTTGATTCGTTTGTTATTATTGAATGTTTTGGTTTTGTAGAACATTATATCTATATTTGTTTGCAAGTGCGGATATCAAACGGTTTGCCATCTATATATCAGCGTTTTAAATGACGAATTTCATTGTTGTGTAAAACGTTTGCTGGTTTAGCTACAAGTTTAATACTGTAAAGTTTATTAATTAAAACTTCGGGTATAAAAGTATTTCATTGATGTTGAAATTCAAGACTAAATGGACCATACTTTGTTGGAACAAGGGGTTTCTTAGAAGTATGCCCCAATGTTTTCTGTATATGCGACTATTCTTAACTATGTTTTGGATAGTGTCCCGTCTCATACGGAACTTGTTAGCTCGATATATCTCCATCCCATAATTGATTGGCACAAAACTTTCTGTTTATATTTAGTTGACAGATCTGTTATCCTGGTAGATAAGTTGAGATCAGTTTATCGAAAGCTCAACAGTTTCCTGGAACGAAATTACAAGGCATATGAATACAATCAGAAGACTAGAAAGATTAGCAGAACACTCCGAAAAATCCTTTAACTGCTCCCCAGTTAACGCTAATCGTAGCTGCTACCTTGAGACAGTGATCAGACTTGCCTGTCGTGGTGACTCAACTGAGCCATATAGGCTGAAACACATGTTCCTTCAGGTCTTACCATGCCAGGCACGTCGGTTGCATAACAATAAGACTAAAGGCAACAACTTAAGGTCTGAGTGAAAAGCTGTACTGTCAACCATAAACATTGTAAAGATTTTCTGCCCGAATACTATCGGTCGATTCGGAGCTTATGATGAACTGTCATCGGAAATGGATACTTCAAGTAATGTTCGTCAGGGTTGTCCGTCAGTTCCACTTTTATTTAACTTTGCCATAGACATGCTTTTAGAGTGGTTTTCTCCCTCCAAATGTAAAATACCACTACGGGATTGGCTTGCGTCATCGTCTGAATTAACGATAGAGAGTGAAGCAGTTGAGCATGTCGATCACTTCACTAATCTTGGTAGTCTTACCAGTGCTGATGTCTTGGCGTCTAATGAAATCTCGTCACGAATACAAAAAGTTCAGTCGGGTTTCACCTACTTGCGTTACTTGTGGTGGAGCCGAGATATCCATCTGAGCTGCGGTACGAGTATACTGAGCAGCCGTTCTCTCCAGTCTACTTTGTGACTGGGGAAGATAGCCTTTAAAAACAGAAGACATTCGTAGGCTATTAATATTAGGTTTATAAACGTTGTCAAACTATTACCCGCGCATCTCTGGACTTCTGAGGAAACAGTTCTGAAGTTAGACGCAGGATACCAGAAAAGGATGACAAAAAGATTAATGAGGCAGGGAACTTTCATCGGACATATATGACATGTGACCACCACCTCGACGGACGATGACAGCTTGAGTATGATTAGTTTTTTGGAAAAGTAGAAGCGGCAAAACCAAGACTTGACATCAGTCCGTGAATTCGCTGAGTGTTGTACTAAACACAGACTAACTGTTGTAATTTTATGTCCGGCTTTTTGTTACGTGATATATTCACCAATCAAAATACGACTTTTCCAATCTTAACACTGTCAAAACAATGACGTTCTACTGGTATGAGTAGTCTAGCGTCTTTATTGTCCTTTGTCTGCCTAGCCCTTCCATTTGAGTCCAGAACACCAATTACAGCTTCTGCTATGCGAATCATTTGTTTCAAACATACTTGGTTCATATACCAGACAGACCGCATCACACCATAAAATAGAAAACAAAATTTGTACAAGATCAAGCCAAATGTGACTGTGAACGTGAGAGACGGTAATTAATAAACTGAACATAATTTGGGAACGATAAATCGTATGATAATAATCCATAGGTCAAAATGAAGCGTATGATAAGAGGAATATAGATATGCATAATACAATAGGTATATATATATATATATATATAATAGTCCATTAATAGGTCCCGGAAGTTACTTGTACTTATGTCTTCTCTAGTATATAACACTAACTGTTTTGGATTCACATTATTATTGTAATTAATGGTTAGATGATATGATTCAACATCGTTCGCAATTGTGCAGGTGCATTCACTCTTTGTTCTTTCTTAGACCCTAAGTTCCTGAATTACCTTATAATTTTATTGTTCTCTCACTATCCCGTGTTTTCTCGAATAATGTCTTCTATATCTAACCTTTTCTATCATCACTAATACTGTTGCTACCTGCACTACTCTGCAATTTGTTCTGAAAGTTTCATCTCACTGTGCTAATAGGGTATGTCAACTTGAATCAATGTACACCAGTTCCAGGTTATAAGTTGCTTATGACTGGTATACAGTATTTGGAAAACATTTAGAACGGAAAAGATTATATTATAGTTGCTTGCTAAGTAACAGTCTCTGTATATATAAAAGTTAGTTCCTAGCAATTTTTTATTCCCTTATTCAATTGATCAAATTTTAATTATAGTCCCTTGTCAGTTTATTTGATTTATCAAACAAGAATTGAAGGTAGTATTTAGGTCTTAAAATCACTAGGATTTAAGTAATCTACGAAATCAGTGTATTTCAATCACTCATTGTTTCATTTGACGTTTATTCTTTTACTCAGTACTTTGTATATAAGCATGCTTCTGATTGATGGTCTTGTCTTTGGTCCCAGTTTTTTCTGGAAGGTTGTCATGTTGTGTAAACAGTAATATCTGCCAGCTCGATATTTCTCTCTCTGGTGTGGAAATTAACTGATTATTTAGGTATTCGAGTATGGTTCACACTCTAAATGTGAAGGTTGATGATACTACCCACCTGCTCAAAGCGAAGTAGTTGGAGCAGGGCTGGAACTTGAAACTTTGTAATTGAAAATTAAGTGCCGTGACCACTCACCCACTGTTATTCAAACCGAATAATTTAAATTTTTTTCATCTGTCTGCGATTAGTAAAACAGTATTTTTTTGAAGCATACAATTAGGAATTTAGCTATAGAAGAGATGTAAAATGTGTCAGCTCAGCAACACACACAAAGTTAATTCTAACGGCATTTTAATTCCCATAGCTACTACTTGAATAATTCTTGCAAAATATATGATCGTTAAGTATTAGGGACTTCAGTCTAGCATGTATATTTCTTAATTCATCGTTTTACTGTGTGATGGTTAGCAATAATGCTTACTGGACATTTTTGTGGATCGAAGTTCACCTCTTTAGAATAATGATATTAGAACTATTTTAGTAGGTTCTGTTACACTTTTCAGTATTATTAATCTACTATTTATTACTCACAGTGGTGTTGCAGGATATTCGTTATCATCATTTCCAACCCTGGTCAAGCAGAATTTATCAGCTTCCTCGAGTAAACTGACAAATACATATTTCTGGCCAGCTTCAAACATTTTGATGGAGATTCTCCATTCTTACTCTTACACTCATCAAGCTAGAATTTTATTTATTTTGTATGGACCATTACATAGAGGTAATTCTGAACATATTTTTTGTTATTAATCGCATGATATGCTGTTTCTAAGTCTTTCTATCATTACCCAACAATTCTATTTATTAATGCTGATTTTAAATAGACTAACTTAAAAATATGGGTTTTAGTGAGAATAAATATGACTATAATGTTCATCACTTTCAAGCTGTCAAGTCTGTTAAATCTTCTATCAGCTGTATATCATAAATATCAGTATTATGAGATTATATCTGAAAATATCTGGGAAATAACTTTCCCGTGGGAAATGAACTGTAGGGATTCTTTAATATTCACTGAAAATCTTTACGTATTGGATGGTAGCAGATGCAAACGACTAGGAATTTATAATGAATTTTCATTACATCCTCACCATGAAGCATTTTGTATTCATACACTGATAATGAAATTTGGAAATTTTGACATTGAAATTTCTCAGCCTTAAAAATATCTGTTCATTGAAAAAACCAATAGTATTCAGAAAATATTGTAAGCGGGCCAGAAGAGTGTTTAGATAATGCAAGAGTCATTCATAACCATGGCTTGTTGAAAAGAATTTTGGTAAATTTAACGGAAATACCTATACATATGAGTTACACTATTTCACTAAAGAAATGTAGAACATATTCAATGACTGTCAACTCATGTTTATAATCATCGAATAATATCACTAAGACTGTTGAGTACAAGTTGCTCCAGAAAACGTACTACTGATAAGACTAAATGAAAGGAGGGATGAAAGTATTGCTCCTGCTTATGTGTTTGTAGTGCCTCCGTACCATATAAACTATTTCTGGACAATTTTATATGAAAGTAGTTACCACAGATGTATAAACTATAGAGGAAACCCGTGACCACTTTATGGGAACGATAAAACTGTTTCCCCATAGTATTATTTACGTTATGACCGGACCTCACATTTCTTGTTCTGAATAATTAAACCAATCGGAATTGTATCCTTAAATGGAATATCAGCCACACGGCTGTTTTGAATATTTTACGAAAAATAATTCTTCATTGAGCTTAACCAATATGGTCGGTGATAGAAAATACTGTTTTGAGTAGCTGTAGATCCATCCGTTCAATCTGACGCTAAATAAAACTTAAGAAAGGCATCTTTATTTGCAGCCACTTTTTAAAATTTTAACATGTGAATATTTTGCATTAATGTTTCTTGATGCTTCTTCAACAATCAGTATTTTGTTCTCAATACTAGGTAATCTTATGTGGCGTACAATGTGTGAAAATACAGCTGCTGATTCTCAACAATTATCTGCTTGTTTTGGCGAGCTTGGAAGTGTTCTGTCAAATATGTTTCATTCTGGTTTATGGACATCTGATGATATCATCAATATAATTGACCAAATTACAATAACGCCTGAGGATTGGTTAGCAGAAAATGTAGCGTGTTTATTGCATACATCAGGTATGTTTTCTTTTTGTTTATAGTAAATTATTTGTTCATTTTAACTTCGTACACACTTGAATTGTAAACACTTTAAAGAAGCTATATTAGCTTAACTTATTACCCTATGAAAGTGTAATAAATTAGTTCCTGATAATATGATTACAAATTTGTAAGAACATATATTCTTTTCAGGCTAATAGAAATTTCAACCAGTATGGAGATTAGTAGAGAATGTAGTAGTTTCACAGTTGAAATCACCAGTCGATCTAAGCTAGACCAAGACTGAAAACCTGGAAACAATGGACGACCGTTCCGTCCTAGCATCGGACTCCTCGTGGATACGCGCTGCTGAGGAGTTCCACACCGGGACGAAATGCCCATTCAGCAACTCCAGGTTTTTAATGGTGATCAAACATAGATCGACTCGTGATTTCAACTGTGATAATAGAAATTTATTAATAATAAGTTTGAAGTGTGTTTAGTTGTCGCACAAATATATTCAACAATGTCGTTTAGAGGCTTCTCCAACTCTTGCCATTGTATTGACATTTGGAGATGCATTACACCAGTATATTTCCGTCTTTATATCTCCAGCTTCTTCTTTCTATAACTTAGAAGAATATGCTTGCATCTATATGGTTTATTCTTTATGGGTCATTCATCTTTATCTGTAGTCTGTTTACAATCAGTCTCATTTGATTAGGAATAGGTCTGACTTTATCAACAATTGTATTTATGTTTTTCTTTGTAGGACCTGAAATAGCGTTACTTTCTGTGACGAATAAAGCCCGCAGTGGAAAAACTGCTGAAGTTGCTGTTACTCTCACTTCATTATGCTTAGTTCAGGTATATTTGGTTTTATACCTTAGTACTTCACCATTATTTTTCAGAAAATCTAAATAACTGGACCGTTTTGAGAACTACAATGTATTCTTCTTGCAGTCTAAATATTGATTGTGGGAACTGAATTGATCGGTGACTGAATTAGTGTAGTGAAGGTTAGGTATTTCGTACAGAAAACTAGGATCTCAAACGGTACTGTTCTTCCACTTTTTGGTCTCGAGGGTCATGTCGATATACAAAAGGAAATATGGAAAGCTTCATACGTAGATACTGTTTCCCTGAGGTATCGACTCAAAATTCAGGATTGGTGGTGAACTTCAGGTATTACAACAGAGGTGTGTATTTACGACTTTATATCGGTGTTCTTGTATAGTCATAAAGAAACAATAAACTTGGGCTGCAGCTTGAAATCTGTTAGACATTTAGATACAATACACTTTATGTAGCTCATTCATACCTACACAACGATTATTATAACAATTCCTAATATTTTAATCTATGGTTAGGTGAAAATTCGTGCAAAATTAACAGAACTCATTAATCTTGTCAGTGCTACATTTCAAGCCACAAAAGAAAAAGATCGAACTGCTTTTCTTGATCAGTTAGCTAGATCTTTTCAAGATGTTATAGTTGATCTGTATGAGACTGATGAACTAGGTGAGTTAATAAATTTTGTTTTAATCTGATTTGTATTGGCTTTTATAAACCTCATTTAGCAACCTTGAAAGCATACTTCTTGTATTGAAATCCATCATTTGTAGCCTTCCATTTATTTCATATTCACAAATTCGATGATACCAACTTGTCAAGAATTCATTATAGATCAGAGGGGGTTTATTATTTATTTATTTATTTAAACACATATATATTGGTACAAAAGGGCACCAGGTACATATGTGCCACACAAAATAATGAAAGTAGGTAGATAAAGGATGAAAAGACAAGGCGGGCTGAAATGTACAACCAGAAGATTCTTTCAGTTAGGAAAGTTAGAACCATTCTTTATGTAGAAAGTAAAGAAGGTTGCAGCAGGATCGCCACTGGCTTCTATTCTGAGCCATATCCGATAACGTCTCTAGCCACTGTGTTGCACTATCTCTCGGACCCCAACCAGGGAGTCGTGAATGACCAACAAAAGCTATCCCTTTGCAGCTCTCCTTCATGCCGCGACGCCATGTCATACACTGACCTCCTCTCCGCTTTTTCCAACCAGTCCCAGGGTCGGCAAATAATGCACGACGCGGAAGTCTCTGGGACGACATTCGTAAAACATGTCCGAGCCACCGAAGTCGGTGTTTCAAGATGGTGACACCAGAGGGGGTTTTGTGGAGAATTTAGTATTTTCACAGTTGAAATCATCAGTCAATTGAAGCTAGACCACCATCGAAAACCTGGAAGCACTGGAAGGCCGTTTCGTCCTGTTATGGGACTCCTCAGCAGTGCGCATCCACGATCCCACACTCGCGATATTCGAACCCAGGACCTACCAGTCTCGATCCAGAGCCCTTAACCGATAGACCACTGAGCCGGCATCCAACGGTGTTAATGTCTAACTTCAACCAATCCACGATTTTGAGCGACCGTTCACCAATTGTCTTCAGTGAGCTGATATCTCTACAACAGACTTGGTAGAACTCCATTGGCCAATTGGTGAACGGTCGCTCAAAATCGTGGATTGGTTGAAGTTAGACATTAACACCGTTGGATGCCGGCTCAGTGGTCTATCGGTTAAGGGCTCCGGATCGAGACTGGTAGGTCCTAGGTTCGAATATCGCGAGTGCGAGATCGTGGATGTGCACTGCTGAAGAGTCCCATGATAGGACGGAATGGCCGTCCAGTGCTTCCAGGTTTTCGATGGTGGTCTAGCTTCAATTGACTCATGATTTCAACTGTGGAAAAGAATTCATTAAACAAGTTTTGAAAAAACAACTCACATAAGGCATGTGAATTTCATTTTTCCAGTGGTTTTAAACAGTTCAGCAGGTTTTTTTTGAAGTTATTTTCACAATGACTTCAAGAAACTAGTTTTATTGATGTAAGCAGTAACATTTTGCGCAGACAGAAACAATTATATCGAAGAAAAGTATATGTATATTGTTCTTTTTCTAAATAAATTGTAGATTTTGTAATCTCTAGCATATTGAACATTTAAGATATGTCTTAGTAGCCTAAAACTTTACTGCTAGTTAGCTTTCATTGAAGACTGATCAGTAAATCTAAGCTGATGATCGCAATATATCGCTAAGTTTATTGAAGCTTTAAAGTATTTAGCTTCTGCAATGCTGATCGATTTTGATATTCAGATCAGTCTAGTCATGAAGGATTGCGTAGTAGTGGTTTGTTTATTGTATAACATTATAATAAGATATATCTGATAACATCGACTGTATGTTGTTTTTTTCATTATATGACTGCATGTGATGTTGACGACTATGAATTAGCGTAATGTTATCGATATGTATAGTTATCGTAATATTTTCTGAAGGATATTTGTTTCATTTCGCACCTCCATAAACTACTTATTTATTTGATTTAACGTAGTCGAATTACACGTAACCACAAATGGAATTCTAACAGTTACTCGTTCATCAACAAGTTAAAGGGTATATCTATAATTTAGTTTATATCGTCATTGCCACAACTATTTCATAATGTTTGAAAATAAATCTATTCCTCCGTACATTGTGATTTTATTCGTTACAAACTAAATGCTATATACATATATCCTGTTTGACATCCCACATTTCTCTTGCAGAAGAACGAGTCGAAGACTTTTCCACCATACTAAGAGCACAAGCTGAGTTCATGCGTGCGCTTATGGCATATATATACGAGGAGTGAAATATATTCACTGGGCAAATTTGTTTTTTACTGCGGTGCTTTCACTAGATCTGTTTTTTTATCGTTTATCTTTGTTTCGATGATAATGTTATCAATCTCATTTCTGCTATTTTAGAGTTACGATTGTTACTTCATACTTAGAATTGTTATTGTTCTTTTTTTCATACTTGTTTTTTTGCACAGATGTTGACTAATTATTTTTTAACCTACTTTGAAAAATTTTGTTTGGCATTTTACACCTGTTACGAACGGTTCAGTTTTTTTAATAGGAAACACTTATAGTTATTAAAAATTCTTATTTAATGTAATGGGATATGTTTGAGACAGTAGTCGCCCCGACATTGGCGGTCAGGAGAATTAGTTCACACTGCAATAGAAGTCTAGTTATGATAGATGTACTTCAAAAAGAATAGACGAGGACAAAGAAGAAAGATTTAGGAACGACAGTTAAATCGAGACTCCAATGTGAAAAATGTGTATGACTGCGTAACTGATTGACTTTCGGGCATAATTAAGGCAAACTCCCGTCGTTATCTAATTGATTGGTTGAAAAGGTAAACGACTCACCTTTATGTTTCTTTTAAATTCATTTGACCAAATTACTTGCGAGCTCAAGGCACTCACTTCAATTATAGCCGGTAGCTTAACTTACTGAATATTTAGAGGCTTTTGGTAGAGCTCGTCTTTTGATTCCATGTTGACTGCAGTCAGTGAGAGCGTAAACAGGATCTATGGAGAGTCAATAGAATGTTTCCTCATACTTCGAAGCCATCACTTTCTTTAAGAGGGAATAAAACAGGTGAATATGAACTGAAATCCAGTCTAGAAGTCCTTATGTATGTAGACGGATTAGAAGGATTGATGATTTATATAGCAGGAAGCGAGGATAAAGTTTGATTGGCAATGAGATGAACTCGAGTGCTTTTAAGTGATGAGTGATTGTCGCCTTGCGGCTGCCAACACTGTGTAGGAATATTTGTCCATGACAGACCGGAGGAAGGAACCGGATTATTATTAAAGACCACGTTGATCTTGACGTGTCACCTCAGAGGGCTGATGAGACTCCCAAGAAAAGTGGAGCGGTCGACACACTCAACATCTTCACTCCCTATCATTAGTTCAGGTGCCGATGTAACCCAATCCTGAAGTAACATTTTGCACTTCGAGGGGGAGAACCGCATCCCGAACATGCCTGCATTGTTACTTATAGTGGTCAGAAGACTGCATTTTGTCAGCGTCTTCACCAAATAAAACTATGTCGTCGGCGTATTCTAAGTCAACAAGTGAGTCCTCAGGTAAGAGTTCAACTTCTTTAAATTTGGATGAGGAAAGTGTTATTTCTAAAAGCATGTCAACGACAAAATTAAACAAGAACGGAGAGAGTGGACAGCCCTGACGAACACCACTTGAGGTAACCAATTCTGATGACAGTTCGCCATAAGCTCTAACTCGACCAGTTGTGTTTGAGTAGAGAGCCTTTATGAGGTTAATGTAATTCTTTGGTACTCCATTCAGTGACAAGCACTGCCATAGAACCTCACGATCAACGGAGTCAAATGCCGCCCTAATGTCGAGAAATACTACGATTGTGTGGCATCTGAATGTGTCTATATTCTAGGACCTGACGCAGTGTGAATATCTGGTCTACACAACCACGTTCAGGTCGAAAACCAGCCTGGTTTTCTCTAGTTTGCTCTTCACGAGCTTTGGTTAGGCGTCCAAGTATTATTGAAGCTAATATTTTAGACACCATATTAGTCAAACTGATCCCTCTGTGATTGTCACAAGAGGACTTTTGTTCTTTCTTATAGACTGACACAATCAGTGATTGGGACCATTCAGATGGAATTACGTCCAGTTCCCAGATTCTACCTAAGACCTCAATCAATCTCGCTGCTGGTACTGGGCCACCATCCTTTAAAATCTCAGGGGTAAACCTGTCAGGGCCTGCAGCTCTCCCTCGCTTTAGATTTCCCATAGCTTTTTCAACCTCGCAGAGGGTTGGAGGACTTACCTCAATTTGCCATTCAGGACGACTGGGGATCGTGGGTAACTGAAGTGTGGCTGAAGGCCAGTTGAACTGATCCCTAAAGTGTTCTGCCCATCGATCCAATCCCCTGGATTGCGAATGAATGATATGTCCATCTTTTTCCGAGATAGTTTCGCTGACAGTTAGGTTCCTAATACCGGTCTCTTTAACGAGTCTGAATAGCTATCTACTGTTATCCATTGCCACTGCCTTTTCCATCTCTCTTGCTTTCGCTACCCACCACTGTTCGTGATCATTATGTAGGCTTCTTATTAGCCTTCGCTTAAGCTGACTCCTCTCTTCGTTATGTTCAGAGCCAGGTGGGATGAGTTGTCGAGCATCTATCAGTGTGGTAGATGCTGCTGAGATCCATTGTTTCTCCCTAACCTTATGGTTTACCTTACTAACGGGTATCACTGCTGTTTCCACAGCTTTACGGATGTCATTCCACGCTGCCTCGGGGTGGGCACAACTTACATGTCTGTCTAACTGTTTTTCCAGTTGTTCCTGAGATATATTCTAAGCTTGCTTATCATTAAGTAGAACCCTTAGAGGCTTCCCTGCAGTGTCTTTCCTACGTCCAGTAAGACGCAGAGATACGTGCTCGCACTAGAGCATGATCTGAATCTAAACATGTGCTCCAGAATGAGCGACAGTCTTCTATCGAGCCCCTCCATCGGTGGCTGATAGCAATGTGATCTATTTGGGTCCAACGTTGAGACGAATTCGGAGGTCGCCATGTCAAAAGGTGTTTTTCCTTATGCTTAAAGTTAGTATTCGCAAGAAACAGGCGGTTATCTGAGGATAGCTGGAACAGATGGTCGCCATTATCTGTTTTTGAGCCATCACACCCAGGTGTCTTTCGCTTAGTTTACCCACCTGAGCATTAAAGTCACCAGCCACTAATACTACATCAGAGCGCCTAGCTTTTCGAGATTTCTGTAAAACTCATCTTTTACATCATCTGAGCTGTAGTTAGTGGGAGAGTAGGCAGAGACGACGAAGAGGCAACGACGAGTTTCTCTATCTTTCTGAGTCCTTACTGATCCGTTTAGTCGGACAGCGCACAGACGACTGTCTACTGGGATCCTGTCCAAAAGAGCTAGTTCTGCCCTAAAACTCAATGCTACACCTACGCCAGCGAGGCCACAGTCTTCCAGATATACGAAGCGTGAATCGAGTTGGTTCTTTATTATGACATGGTGAGGTCAAATGAATGACGCTATTCGGATCTTGTATGCGCGTTTCGGAGACGCAGCACACATCGATGGTACGAGATTCTAAAGTCCTAGCTAAGGAAGCCTGTTGTCTTATTTAGCACAATGTTCGGACATTAAAAGTTCCTACATGTAGTTTAGAGCGTGGTTTCAGGAGACCAGGAATAACGTTCCGTGTACTTGAATCGTTTGCCCTAGCGGTGCAAGGGGATAAAAGGACGTGGGAAAGATTAGTCGTGGAGATAAGAGAGTTATTAGGACGTGTAGGAAGGATTAGAAAGTGACCAACATGGTCTCGTGTGTTGTTACGGGCATGAGGTCTAATATCACTTCCCGGCTGCCCACACCTTGGAAGGGTATTTCTTGATGGACCTGAAAAGAAAGTTGGATTAATGTTGGTCATAACGACCTGGGAGCGTGACTGCAGAGTCCAAGGGACAACTGCTTGGGGCCGATCAAGCACGGCCTTTTTGTGTGGAATTTTCGACGAGTTAGCTCCGTCCTTCAGAGGGCCTTACCGCCGGAGACGGAAATCCGTGAGGCTTGACATTTTTATAGTCGACCTTTTCTAATCCCTCTCTTCCTTGTGAGAAGGCAGCAGATGCTGGTTGTCCGAGGGGAACACCCTACTGCTGTCACACCCCTCTACAGTCATTAGTACGACTTCGCCCTCAGACCTTGAGTTACTGCTCTCAGTCTTACCGTTCTCCAATAGACCTGCCTGGCATGGTAGAGCCTACAGGAATATACGTCCCAGCTCGGTTGGGTTATCACGATAGGCAAGCCCGACCACCACGTCAAGGTAGCAGCTACGGTCGGGGCAAGGCAGTTCAGTTGCAGAGCAAGCACGTATTTGTCTGCGCCGCACTGTACGTAGAAAAATCACAGCAAGAAAACCTTTTAGAGTTTAACTTAATGATGGTAAAGTTAAGAATATATCTCAGGAACAGCTAGGGAAGGAGCTAGTCATCCGTGAACGTGATACCCTCCCCGAATTAGCTTGATATGCTATTCAAAAGGCTGAAGAAACAGCAGTGATATCTACTAGTAACTTCAACCAGGTCTAGGAAAATCAGTTTATTTCAATGACATCAACGGAACTGATAGATACTCGAAACTCATACCGAACACGATGAGGAGCGAAGGCAGCATGAACGAAGGTTGATAAAAAGCTTACGTAATGATCGTGAGCAGAGGTGGGTAATGAAAGCAGAAGGGATGAAAAAGGTAGAAACGATGGGTAACACCAGACAACTGTTCAGACTTATCAAGGAAACGTGTGCTAAAAACACAGCTGTTAGTGAAACTATCTCGGGAAAAGACGGGACTATTATTCACTGTCAATCCAGGAGATTGGACCGATGGGCAGGACACTTTAGGTAACAGCCCAACTGGCCTCCAGCCATACTTCAGCTCCTTACTATCTCCAAGAAACCTGAATGGTAAACTGATGTAAGTCCTCCAAATCTTAGTGAGGTTGAAAAGGTTATAAATAATCTAAAGTGAGAGAGAGCGGCAGAGGATGATGGGCTAACTGCTGAGATTTTTAAAGATGGTGGTCCAGTTCTACCTGTAAGATATACTAAGGTCTCCAATAGAGCGTGAAAACTATATATAATTCCATGTGACTGGTCTCGATCACTGTTCGTCCCAGTGTATAAGAAAGGACAGGGATGCTTTTCGGATAATCACTGAGAAATCGGTTTTGCCACCACTATATCTAGAGGATTAGCCTCAGTAGTCAACCAGTGTTTGAATAGGGCTCGTAAACAGGAAACTCGGGGAAACCAGGTCTGTTTTAGATATGGACAGGGTATGTAGACCAAATATTCGTCGTCCGCCAGGTTATGGAACACACATATACCTTACGACTCCCAATTATAATTGTATTTCTCGACGTTTGGACAGCGTTCGACTACGTAAATAGACAGGTCTTATGACGGTATCTGTCATTGAGAGGCAAGCTAAATAAGTAAATAATATTGTAAAGATTTTCTGCCCGAATACTACCGGTCGATTTGGAGCTTATGATGAACTGTCATCGGAAATAGATACTTCAAGTAGTGTTCGTCAGTGTTGTCCGTCCGCCCCATTTTTATTTAACTTTGCCATAGACATGCCTTTACAGATAACACTTTCATCGTCTGACTTTCCAGGGATCGATCTTCTGCCAGGAGATGCACCCGCTGACTTCGAATATGCATATGACGTTGTTCCTTTTGTTGAGGAAGCTGACAAAATGGAGAGTCCTCTGACCACCTAAAGCAGCAACGAAAGCATGCAGGGGATGTGGTTTTCCCCCTTCAAATGTAAAATACCACTACGGGATTGGCTTGCGTCATCGTCTGAATTAATGATAGAGAGTGAAGCAGTTGAGCATGTCGATCACTTCACTAATCTTGGTAGTCTTACCAGTGCTGATGTCTTGGCGTCTAATGAAATCTCGTCACGAATACAAAAAGTTCAGTCGGGTTTCACCTACTTGCGTTACTTGTGGTGGAGCCGAGATATCCATCTGAGCTGCGGTACGAGTATACTGAGCAGCCGTTCTCTCCAGTTTACTTCGTGGCTGGGAAAGATAGCCTTTAAAAATATCCGTAGGAAAGTGTTATTAATTCATGTCTACGAAGCAATAGTTTTGTATTTCGAGTCCACGGAATAAACAATGTCTGGGTTAAAGATGGGCTACTTGATTAATATGGAAAATCGACTCATGAGGTAATATATCTTCATCAATTGAGGCGGTTTGAATATGTTACGTATCCCCAACCACCGCCTATCTGGGAGGGAGTTATTTCTGGTGTAGAAGTTTAGAAGAAAACATGGCATCAGCACATGAAGTCACTACCAAATGAACTTAGCTAAGTTGTGATAGGTCTATACTACCTGTTTGGGGTCCACGTTGTTATCGTAACCAGTGGTTAGGGATTTTGAATAACATGGCTAGAAATTGTTAGCGATGGCGCAAATATATCCGCTCTCCGTCTAACTCCACTTTTATATATTGCATTCGAGTCGTATCTTCATTACCTAATCTTTCTTATTGCCACTGTTTTGAGATTCGTCCTGACAGCTTCATCTCTATGATCTAATGGGTAATGGCAACTTGAATCGATGTACATGCGTACAGGTTTTATGTTGTGACAGACAGACAGCCTATAAAACCCGAGTCAGTAATGAGGCGAAGTTGAGTACGAACTCTATTGTCTTTGAAACGTTTTTTCTCGAACATAAACTTCCGGACAGTTAGGATTTGAAGTATACCGAAACCGTAAGAATGATCATATACGGTCACTAGTGGATGACTGAAAAATACTGAGACACCATTGTATAGACTCTATGGAAAATTTAAAAGATCTGATGAGACACATCCCATGCAATTACGGAGACTCGTTACCTACATTGAGAATTCTCTGAGGACATATATTATATGCAAACTAAGGCACACCACCAAGCGACTGAAGAACGATGTCGTAACGTCTTACGAGTAGCCACCAAATGAACACCTGAGAAATAGTACTGCGGGTACGACCACCATTGCTCTCAAGTTGGTATAGAAGACTACTTGCAATCCATTACTTGAGTATCTAGATAGATTATATGGTTGTCTCTGAAAAGCAGTACGGTTTTGCAACTGGTTACCCATGTATCGCTAACTTACAAGTACCATAAGAACGTTGATCCTCTGAAATTTCAAAAGCCATTGGCAAATAGTGCCTTTATAGGTAATATTATTACCTCACTAGACAGAATACTACCTAAATTAAGAGATGTCAAGAGAAGTGAGATGTGGATTTGCAAATAAATTTTTTTCGGTGGAACATCAACAGAGAGTACGGGTTTACTTAGAGCTGTCTCACTAGAAAATAATTTCTAGCTAAGTCTCTGGTGTTATTCCTCTAATATGCAAAAGACCTCCCAAGTTTCCTGCCACGTTTTGTTAAATGCTGACCATAACAAAATATGGAGTGATACATAACGAAGACGATAAATTAGAACATTAGAATGGTCTGGAACTGTCTGATAAACTCTCTAAAGTGCATATTGGTCATTATCGTACAGATACATACGAAATAAGATCGAGCTACCCGTTGTCTAGACACATCTAAGTCATTGTCAGTCAAGTCTTACAAACTACTGTGCACTGTTGCGCGACGGCCAACAAAGGTTTTAGAACCGTCTAATCACTACGTAGAGCTTCAAGTCACGTACATGATAAAACACATGACTTTTCATCGAGTGTCCGTTCGACCAAAACCCCATTATTTCATAAAGGAAACCAGCGCCTACAAGTCAATTGTCGAGTAAGTTTTAACTGACATTGCTAAAGCCGACTCCTGTCATTTAAAAGCTGTCGAATGATGAGGAAATGAGTGAACTAAACCACTACTTTAGTCATCCAGGTGGCAAATCGTGACAGTCAAATCCCCTAGTGATATTTCCACCACAAACGACCTTGTTCTCTTGTTTCTTATGACAGGAATGCACTCAACGGAACCTTACTGGCCCAGAAGCAATCACTATTTAGCGACTTCTTTCCCTAAATCATCATACAGTGGGACTTTAAACCTCGACACGTAGTTGAAGCCTTTTATAGCAACTAACGTAGAAAGGTCGTTTTTCCCACTTTGTCGCTAAGATCACAGGTCACCCAAATGCGCACTGCCTACATAACTTAACAGAAACTTTCTTGTTCACTTATTGGACTTCGCCATGCACTAACCAGGATAGAAGTTATCAGAACAAAAATTAGAGACCAACCACATTTACTTCATTATACTCGTGAAGGATACAACATGACTCGAATACGTTTGCCCATAGCGGATGCCGGTAAATTATGTTTGAATCGAGCTCGAACAACACCACTGTTACCGTGCGGACGCATGATTTTTCCCCATATAACTCTTATTTTCGTTGGCTTTTGCCTTCTTGGAAAAACTTTCTTTCTATAAAGAAAACAGATTACTCTCGAGAGCTGACTTACTTTTGAGCTCTATAAACATACACACAGCGTTTCCCCAGGTAGAAATCTGTAGATTTCCTCTCCACTACTCCATCAATACGCAGTAAAGCCGTATTCTCATGTTGATTCCTTAGTCCTCTACGGTACCCTGTAAATGTTGCCTTTACATAAAGTCGTCCTGGACGTTTAAGTCTTTGCTTGTGCTTGGCACCGTCAGTCTCTGTGGCCTTCACCATATCTACACGCCCAAGTTCGTAATTACCTGAACTAACGACCTTGGATGGATGCAAACAAATGGTTCAAATGGTTGAGGACGGAATAGAAGAAGCTTTCGCTTAACGGGCTTCCGTGTCTAGTAGCAGTGGATCACCAATACCTCCAGGCAAAAACCTAGGTATATTAACGATAATGGAGGAAAAAAAGAATTTGGTAAATCATAATAATATGTTATACTTAGTCCTTAAGAATAAGTCAAGTTTTCTCTTAAAGGACTCCTGGGAGGTCGCTTGGACTTTCTCAGTCGGCAGCGAATTCCAGCACTTGACAACTCTAACGGAGTAGAAGTTGTGTCTGCAGTCTGTTCTGCTATGTAGGGTCTCCAGTTTCTATGTTTTACCTCTTAGGTTAGTGTTATGACTAAGCTTAAGAAGATGTTTAAGGGGATGACCAGAAGTATTAAGGATACTATAAGTCATAAGAAGATCACCTCTAAGACGCCTGTACTCTAACGGGTAAAGGTTAAGTGATTTGAGGCGCTCTTCATAAGGTTTGAATTTGAGTCCCCGAACTGATTTCGTGGCTCGACGTTGGATACGTTCCAGAGTGTCCGTATCCTTATGGAGGGAGGGAGGAAATACTATGTCTCCGTACTCTAAATGGGGACGAATAAAACTGTTGAAGATTATATGGAAGGTTCTACCGTCAAACTGGCCAAAAATGCGCTTCAATGTTACTAGTGCAAGGTTTGCTTGAGAGGCGTTTTTGTCACAGTTCGCATACGATTTCAGGTCGTAGGGTACCAACACTCCTAAATCTTTTTCAACTTGGGAAACTTCTAGAGGGGAGTTACCTAAGTTATAACTATAGTCTGCACCATGTCGCAGATGGACTACCTTGCACTTTGAAGTGTTGAAGGTAATTCCGTTGTCGTCTGCCCAACTTTGGAGTCGGGTCAGATCCTCCTGAAGAACTAGTATATCATTATGATTACGTATCTCTCTCCAAAGTTTCACATCATCAGCAAAAAGAAATAAGTCAGATGAAACTTGTTGAGGAAGATCATTAATATGTAAATCAAGAAGAGAAGAGGTCCTAGTATTGAGCCCTGGGGGACCCTGTAACAGCTCAGGTTGGTTGGTTAAGAGTTGACCCCAAACAACCAAGCATCTGCTAAAACAGTATTGTTCAAGTATTCATTCACTTCCTTACTTTTTGTAAGCGTTATATTCCCTACTATCTTATATTGAATGTTGAGAGCCTTTGTTTGTCTGAACAGATAATCCCACGCTCCACTGTGACTGCGCGAAGATCGAAATAAAGACCTATTCACTACTTCTCTGGTTTCTCCTATCAATAGCACGAGGGTTACCTTAAGGCACGAAAGTGGTGAGCCCTTTTTGAACACAAATTTAACCTCATTTCTGTTATTAATATTTTTTTACTTAATCGTAAAAGTAGACCTGATTATCCGTAAACTATATTGAGTATATAACTAGTTTATTCCGTATTATCTTAAGTTATTCGTGTTATAGTAACCATTTTTCGTGCTAACTTTATTGCTATATTTGTCACATACCACATGTCTAAACTTAAGCCGATTAATACTCGTGAACAATCGCGCGCCGTATATATACCTAAAGACCTAAGCAATTGCACGCACGTCTGGATAAGATGTGACAAAATAAAAGCACCACTCAGTCCTCCATTTGAAGGTCCTTTCAAAGTCGTCTCAAGAAAATCTAAATATTTCGTGATAGAAAAACATGGAAACATCAACACAGTAAGTATTGATAGGCTAAAGCCGGCTTATCTAGATCATGAACCACCATACGTGTTGTTAGATCGTTTAACTGACAAATCCACTACGGAATCGAAATGTAAAGATGATAAATCTTTACAAATGACTAAAACGGTTCGCTGGGCACATCCGATTAGTCAGTCAAGGATGTTGACAGTTTCGGCTGCAGGATAAAATCTAACCACGTAGCTAATCAGACCCTGCATCTACTTAAAAATAATTTTTTTTTCCTCATTCCGCCTCACATACAACTCTCCAGACCTTTTACCTTTGATATATAAGTGTTATGTTAAATATTTTTTTAAATACTGGACACATAAGCTAGGTATTCCGAAACGATGGCTGAGGATTTTAATCAAACTCATACAACTAACACTGGCAAATACAACGAATTCAAAAAGCAACCCAGGCGAGTTTTATAATTTCTTTTTCTGGTTAATTAACTATGTTGGTTGTACTTCTTATATATCTGTATACATTTTTCACGTAGACTGGCTATACATATATACCATATGAACTAATTCTAAAAGTTTTCTGTCGAAGATATGTTAAATAGCTTGATACGATTAATACTACTATTAATAAGTGTTTTTTTTAGACAAAACATTTTGGATTAAACCATGGTCAAGTACTTATTAAAGTTCTCATCATTTTTTTTTCATGTTTAGGAAACTTACGTAATGACTTAACCAGTTTTCCTGCAGCATGCTTTTTAGTGTGATCATATAACCCATCTTTATTGGCAATATTCAGATTTTTTTTAAATTTCTGACATTTAAGAATCAATAACCGTGAAGATATAGTACAGTGCGTTACTGTAAGGTTACTATCTTAGCCGCGTTGATTCCACATACCAAATTTTAAACACAACTTATAAAGGAACTGTTAAGTAATCATAACATTGAACTGACGACATGACTATCGTAGCTATGTTAACGTTAAACCATTTATTATTAGTGGCCCATACAAAACCCTGGAACTTAACACTAGCGTTATAAAAAAGACATGTTATGTCAATAGCTTATATATATACTTTTTTTTTCTCGTTGGTTTAATTATAACGTAAAATGGAAATCTACCGAACTTGTAGTGTTTTTTTTCTATGGTATTATTATTAATACAAACAAAGAACTTGTACTGTTCCAATATGGCACTTTGACATATCAATCCGTCCTCTTGTTATCTTTCATATCTGAGCAACTTATGGCCAACAAACGTCGTATTGAAGGGGGTTTTGATGAACAAAAACGCAGGCCTCACGCACTCGAACCTCTGCCCTCCTGAATGCTGGACCGTGTGCCTAGCCATTAGACCACATCAAACCACGGGGGAATGACTGCAATTTTTCCTTTTATCGACTAATCATTCATAATACTAATGAGTAATAGGACTTACACACTTCTGAGGTGCAAACCAATTCGTTACTTGGATGAATTGACGAAATATTGCTTCAATATATCATGCATACCTAAATCAAACCAGAAAAGGGTATTTGACACAACTGTACTTGATCCGCATACTCCACACAATTTTTTTTGCTTCTTAATCGTATATTCGTTTTCGTTTTGTGGATTACTCTGATGCACCCTTGGTTACGCACCTAGTTGTAAAAGGCGGTCATCACTGGCTCAAGGTCATGCATTTGATCGATTTTGTTAAAGAGTCCAACTTCTAGCAAGTTCACCCATTGACATATATGTATTACAAAAGAGTATTTTTTTGTTTTCATGGTTCTTCGTACACAAGATATCTACACTATGTCTATTTCCTTCCAGAATACCAATCCGTTCTGGAGGCCAAGCACTTACATGAACCGAACAACTATCATTTGCATTTATGTATTTCCATTTTGTATCTTATTATTTTATGCAGGCAGTGGAGCAGTTCTTCAGGTTTGCTTTATTTTCACCATTACCTTTGAAGTAGACTCTTCTTTACTTTTTACTTGAGGGCGACTCAAGAGGCAGGTGAGTAAACACCTGATAGCCGGTCTGAGCATGGAAAAATCGTACCTCACCAACATGGTGTCGGGTAGCCCGCTCGCGGCACTTCCTCAGATATTCTTATTCCACATTCTCACACTTTCTCTTGAAAGCACGCAGCAAACCGTCAGCGATAGTTGTAGAAAAGATCACATGCTACAAAATAAGATGACAAGCTAGTAAATGAAGAGACATCCATGGACTATCGTTTAAAGCGTTAGTCGTAACTGATTGTAAGTCAAATAGTGAGCGAGTTGATAATTTCGCCTTGGGATGAGAAATAGAACTAAGGTGTTTTCGATAGATAGGTTAATCGAACCGACGTTCCTACGGAAGTCGATTCTAGGGGGAAGCTAATGTAACAGCTCAGGTTGGTTGGTTAAGAGTTGACCCCAAACAACCAAGCATCTGCTAAAACAGTATTGTTCAAGTATTCATTCACTTCCTTACTTTTTGTAAGCGTTATATTCCCTACTATCTTATATTGAATGTTGAGAGCCTTTGTTTGTCTGAACAGATAATCCCACGCTCCACTGTGACTGCGCGAAGATCGAAATAAAGACCTATTCACTACTTCTCTGGTTTCTCCTATCAATAGCACGAGGGTTACCTTAAGGCACGAAAACCCCACCAGGACATTCCATAGCCTGAGAGAGAGTGAAGTTACACTGACCTTAAAGTGTCGGTTTTCTAGATATGAACAGAGCCAATCAATCAAAGAGGGCTTGATGCCCAATCGTCCAAGCTTCTTGATAAGACATACGTGGTTGACCCTATCAAAAGCTTTTGAGAAGTCCAGGTAGATGACGTCAACCTTCCCCTTGCGATCAAGGATGGTTGTCCATCTATCCACCGCAGTCAGCAGGTTGGTCATACAAGAATGACCTTTTCTGAAACCATGCTGTTGAGGCGAGAAGAACTTTGAGGATGATAAGTATTCTAGTATACCGTCGTATACTAGGGATTCCATAATTTTGGAAGGTATGGAGAGAAGGGCCACTGGTCGGTAGCTTCTGAATATAATGCTCTAATTGAAGTAGCCCCTACATATTTTTCCGCTCGCAGTCAATGAAGTTATGGTATTATCTTCCAAATTTTTCGTTGGTTCTTTCTCTTCATGCTCAAAGTCGGGCAAATGCTGATCTGGATCTTAAGTGATATGGTTTTTAATGAAAATTGGATTTTGTTATTATTCTTTGGGACTATAAGCATACAGATCTGAATATTATATATACCTAAACAAGGCTCTCATCAGTCATTTGAAAGTAAATTTATCCAGAGTTACTCGCTGTATTGCTTGGATCTATTTAAATAGCCTATGGTGATAAATGTTTTAATTTGTGTTTTTGCAAAACTGTCTTCTGCAGGATGAGGTTGTCCACTTCACACCCAACTCTCCTCCTTCACCAGGGATTTCGACCAGCAGTGATCCTTGAAGCTTTACAGGCGGAGTCCATTTTTTATAATGTACAATATTATGAAATGACAGACCACGTACCATCAAGATGAAACAGTGGCATTTTTTATTTGTTATCATGAGATCCTGTATAGTAAGAATGAAGTGCATGGATTGGCTAGTCTTTGGTTGGAATGCAAAGGATAGGATATTTCGTCAGTTAACTTCGTTTCATTTGAGACTGAAACCAATATAGCACTCATAGGGAAGCTTCGTTCTTGCTCTCCAAGAGGTAAATATTTAGTCCTTGAGAAGTTTAAAGTGTCAACTACGAAATTAGAAAAATTACCAACCAGGCTGTTGGATAAACCGTCCGGGCAAAATATGTTGAACTCTCGTGTCACCTATATTAATTGAAGTGTCAAAGTACAACCCGGACATAGGGTCATGGTTGCTGAATCTTTTCTATTCATAATGAGGAAAATGACCATACCTTGATAACGTGTCATCACACAGCAGGAGTGATTAAGAAGTGATGCTATTCACTCTCCGGACAGCTGAAGGAGATGATTTATCTGAGAAGTAACTATGCGGTGATTTATATCTACAAGCGGGTTAGAAGATCGGCCTGCTGAGAATGACGATTCCATTAACACTTTCCAAGATGTTTTAAACATTTATTATAGTAGAAGAAACGCTTCGAAAATGCCTTCAAAGTGTCTTCCTGATAATACTGTTTTTTATTTAGTCTTTCTCCCCATCTTGCATTTCGATATTTACTCAGAACTATCTTGGCCATACTTTATTTTTACTTTGTTACTTTGTTTAAAATTTCATTTTTCTTATCTAATTTTACCGTTGAACAATCCCTGTCTATGGTCGATAAAGTCGTGTTTGACTCAAGGTCACAGCGAGGGGTAATCAACCATTGTTGACATTTGATTTCCAGCTGTGGACGCTTGTTCGAGCCCTTGTGGATAGATATCCGGTCCCGTCTAATGGGGAATATTCCTACTAATTCTCAGGTATGTAATAGTCATGTGCTAATCATGTCCACAATATGGCACACCGTTTTTTGCGGTAGTAAATCTTGACTGTATATCGGGAGCTGCGTTGTTGCGGTATTTTGTACTATTTTTGCAATGTGGTACTTCCCCTACACTGGAACCTACATAACTTAACCAAAAGTACCATATCTCTGCTGTCTCAATTGGTGGAAAATTATTTTTGGCGCAATGTGACTTACAGTAAACTTCTTTAGATAATAAATAAACTAGTTGAATTCGACCAATTGCTTGCCTTTCCTTTGAAGAGGGGGATCACATTGAGTCACGAAATTACAGGAAATTTGATTTTCCTACTCACTGCGATATTGCAAATATATTATTTTTAATGGTAATAATCTGCTCAATACTCAATTAATCTGGAATTACTGGGTTAAACTTACTTACGCCTGTTCTCCCAATGGAGCATAGGCCGCCGACCAGCATTCTCCAACCCACTCTGTCCTGGGCCTTCTTTTCTAGTTTTATCCAGTTCTAGTTCATTCTTCTCATATCTGTCTCTATTTCCCGGCGTAATGTGTCCTTTGGTCTTCCTCTTCTCCTTTGACCTTCAGGATTCCATGTGAGGGCTTGTCTTGTGATACAATTGGGTGACTTCCTCAAAGTGTGCCTAATCCACTTCCAGCGCTTCTTCCTGATTTCTTCCTCCGCTGGAATCTGGTTTGTTGTCTCCCACAGTAACTTGTTGATAGTGTCTGGCCATCGGATCCAAGGTATTTTGCGTAGACAGCTGTTAATAAACACTTGTATCTTCTGGATAATGGCTTTCGTAGTTCTCCACGTCTCCGCCCCATACAGTAGAACTGTCTTGACATTTGTGTTCAAAATTCTAACCTTGGTGTTGGTTGACAATTATTCTGGGCTCCAGATGTTCTTCAGTTGTAAGTATGCTTCTATTGCTTTGCCGATCCTCGCCCTCACATCTGCATCTGATCCACCGTGTTCATCAATGATGCTGCCCAGATATGTAAAGGTTTCCACATCCTCCAAAGCTTCTCCGTCAAGTGTAATTTGATTGGTGCATGTTGTATTGTATCGGAGAGTCTTGCTTTTCCCTTTGTTTATATTGAGACCTACTGCTGCTGAGGCTGCTGCCACACTGGTCGTTTTCTCCTGCATTTGTTGTCGCGTTTGTGATAGAAGAGCCAGATCATCCGCGAAGTCTAAGTCGTCAAGCTGCATCCTGCCTGTCCACTGTATCCCGTGCTTTCCTCCAGATGTTGACGTCTTCATGATCCAGTCGATCACCAGGAGAAAGAGAAAGGGTGAGAGTAAGCAACCTTGCCTTACACCGGTCTTTTACCTCAAACGAGTATATCAATTGTCTTCCCTGCACGATTTTGCAGTTTAATCCGTCATAGGAGTTCCGTATGATATTGACTATCTTCTCAGGTACGCCGTAGTGTCGAAGAAGCCTCCATAGTGTTGTCCTGTCCACTCTATCAAATGCTTTCTCGTAGTCAATGAAGCTGATGCAGAGTCATGAATTCCATTCAATTGATTGTTCCACAATGATCCGTAGTGTTGCGATTTGATCTGTAC
Source organism: Schistosoma mansoni (assembly GCF_000237925.1). Taxonomy (NCBI): domain Eukaryota; kingdom Metazoa; phylum Platyhelminthes; class Trematoda; order Strigeidida; family Schistosomatidae; genus Schistosoma; species Schistosoma mansoni. Next base: position 1,465,639 of record NW_017386029.1, on the reverse strand, counting down.
ACGATCTATCATTACGGAATCCAGCTTGTTGATCTCGAAGTTGGGCGTCCACGGAATCCTTCATTCTGTTTAGCAACATCCTGTTGAAGACGTTTCCCGGTATTGAGAGAAGAGTGATGCCCCTGTAGTTATCGCACTTGCTGAGATCGTCTGTCTTTAGTATCTTGATCAGAAGTCCTTTTTTCCAGTCTATTGGTACTTGTTCTTCGTCCCAAATCTTACTGAAGAGGATGTGGAGTATCTTTGCAGTTGCTGCTACATTTGCTTTCAGTGCCTCTGCCGAGATAATGTCTGGTCCCGCTGCTTTGCCACTCTTGACTTGTCTAATGGTCATGCTGATCTCTTCAATTGTTGGTGGGCCAACATCGATTGGGAGGTCTGTGGGTGCTGCTTCGATGTTGAGTGGGTTCAGTGGAGCTGGTCGATTCGAGAGTTCTTTGAAGTGTTCTACTCACCTGTTTCGTTGTTCTTCAATGTCGGTGATTACTTTGCCTTCCTTGCTTTTCACTGGTCTTTCTGGTTTACGGTAATTTCCAGCAAGTTTCTTTGTTGTATCATACAGTTGTCTCATGTTTCCCTCTCCTGCAGCCTTTTCCGCTGTCATCGCTAAATCTTCCACATATTTACGTTTGTCGGTTCTGATGCTCCTCTTCACTTGCTTGTCTGCCTCTGAGTATTTGGCTTGAGCCTTGGCTTTTTCTGCTCTTGTTCGGCTGATATTGATTGCTACCTTCTTGTTCCTTCTTTCTTCAATCTTATCCAGTGTACCAACAGTGATCCATTCCTTGTGATTGTGCTTCTTTTGGCCCAGAACCTCCTGACATGTTGAAACGATTGCCTCCTTGATACCTTTCCAGTTGCTCTCCATGGTAGTTCCCTCTCCATTGAGTAGATCATGAAAGGCCTCGAACCTGTTGCTGAGGGCTATGTTGAATTTGTTGAGTTTGTCAGCATCTCGAAGAAAGACCGTATTAAACTTTTGTGATGTTGTCCGCGCCGTTGTCCAGTGCTTCTTGAGTTTTAGTTTCATCTTGGCGACCAGCAAATGATAATCGGATGCTATATCAGCTTCTCTTCTGGTTCTCACATCCTTCATCGTCCTCCTGAACTTTTTGTTGATGCAGATATGGTCGATTTGATTCTGTGTTGTGTGATCCGGTGAAATCCAAGTGGCTTTGTGTATGTTTTTGTGTGGGAATATGGTGCCACCTATTACCAGTTTATTGAAGGCACATAGGTTTGCAAATCTCTCACCATTTTCGTTCCTTTCTCCCAGTCCATGTCGTCCCATGACGTCTTCGTATCCAGTGTTGTTCTTTCCAACCTTGGCATTGAAATCTCCCATTAGAATGGTCAGGTCCTTGGTTGGGCACTTCTCGAAGATCGACTGCAGCCCATCGTAGAATTGGTCTTTAGCGTCTTCATCGTAGTCGTTGGTCGGCGCATAGCATTGGATGACGTTCATTGTAATGCCCTCTCTCTTTGTTTTGAAGGAGGCTTTGATGATCCTTGGTCCATGAGATCCCCATCCAATAAGTGCATTTTGTGCTTTTCCGGACAGCATCAATGCCACTCCTCGTGTATGTGGGGCATTTCCTTCTTCATGGCCGGAGTATAACAGAAGTTCTCCTGAAGACAGTCGTTGTTGTCCAACCTGCTTCCAATATGTTTCACTGATTCCGAGCACCTCCAGGTTGTATTTTCTCATTTCTGCAGCAATTTGGAAGACTCTGCCGGTCTCCCACATTGTCCGACCATTCCATGTACCTATAAAAATTGTCTCTCTGGTTGTAAGAAGGTGCATCGGCCTCATGACTTCCGAAGGAACTCGGCTTTCATCATGAGACGTCATAATTATTCCTTCTACTCCCAGGGCAGAGTTTGAATGGTTTGAATGATTTTTTCTGGTTAGCGTTTTTTTAGCGAGTTGATTTTCTACGGGATGGGGTCGCTAACCCCATGCCCAACCCTCCTCCTTTGTGTAGACTTGGGACCGGCAGTAACCACCAAAGGTGCTACAGGCGGAGTTAATTATCGGGTTAAACCTTGGTAATAATACCTACTATTTGGATCAAGCCCAAAGTTTGCGCTTTGACATAATTTCTTAGAAGTGAATCGGAAATTATTTGCATGCTACATGAAAGAACGTAGCTTAGCTCAATCAAATAAAATTTAGCTTGTTGACTCTTTCCGTTTAGACGCATCGAAATCCGATGTTTTATTGGGCAGAGGCTCAGTTATGTTGGAGCCGGTTTGATCGAGCACTCTGTGTAATGTTTAATGTGCTACGATTGGTACTGATTTGATGTGAATATCAAACAGAAGTACAAAGGTTGTTCTTTATTGGCCAAGACGCTGATATTCAGTCGTCTTGCTGAAATAATTTCGTCGTTCAAACCATTGGAACTTGCGATTAATGCAAATAAATTTGTATTATTTCGGTCTATGTTAGTACCAGTGGACCTATCTGCGCCAACAGGGTCACAAACCCCATCAAAATTGTGAACCTTCCATGATATGACTACCTAATGTACAAGATCTTACAAGAAAATCACATCACTGTTCATACGTACTCATCAAATAGTGTAAATCAGTAGTGTGGTTTCGGAGAACCTTTACGGAATAAATTCAAGGTCGTAACAGAATATTAGGTGAGACAATGCATAGGCAAACCACTCAGATTTAAGACAGCAGGTCTTGGATTTCGGCGCGAAATTCACTCACTCATTCGGATAAATACTATTTCGGCATTATGATTTATGTCAGTTCGTGATGAAAACATTAATTCTTATTCTGAACCTTAACACTCGACTGTAAATCCTTACCCCAATTCCCTGCTCTAATCTACAACCTTACTAAGCAGGTGGACATTCCATGGTCATTTTAGCGCTGCTTAAAGATTGCCCATACTTTACAGTCCCACCGAATAATGTGTTTCATACGAAAGAAATAATTTTACACAGTGAACACACCTGCAAGACTGACCCATGTTGTTACGATTAAATGTTCCTGATTTCATATTCATTGATATTGGCCCAGTTTTCATCGGCTTTCCAGTTGTTGTATGTTCAGGTGCAATGACCGTGTTGCTCGAAACCAATGTCACTACATCAAGCCCACTGAAATAGGCTCATTCGACACCAAACTAAGTGAAGCTACAGAACGTGAATAGTTACGAGCCACATATATACACAGGGATCTGGGCATTTGCACCCACATAATATTATTTTATGACGGATTAAAAGCACCACTCAACCCTCAATTCGAAGGTCCATTCAAAGTCCGAGCTATACTATCCGATGAAATGAATTTCGAATGAATGTTACCACGCTCACCAACATTGACCTTCACTTAGTGTTACATATTGAAAGTCTATTTTCCCAGTTATTTCATGTTCAGCTTTGAGGGTTGTGGTTGGGATTCACTGCCATTACATGCATATGCTTTTTGGAGATTGCAGAAATTTTAATAGTTGTGTTCACGAGTCGATCTAAGCTAGACGACGATTGATAAGAATCGACAATTAACAGTGAGAGTTCTTCATTCACTTGTAGTGGCCTACTTTTATAACGAGAACGCGATTAGTATGATGGAAACAATTATTGTAATGACCAGTTGTACCAGTGATTATTCTACTGTACTTGTTTGTTTAAGTGTACCGAAAACACTTCCGTTGCCTGTGACCTTGCACGAACTCCAGTACGCTTAGTAGTTCTGCTTATAAACTTTGGCACGATCTCGATATCCTTTTGATACCTCGAGGTCGCCAACAAATGTATCTTATTACGACTGTCAGCAGCCTTTCGGTTTTTGACTCACGGAGGGATCCGACCAGATATCTGGCACGTAATATTCTTGTAGTGGTGATCATAGTCAATCGCGACTGGACGCCAACTAAAAGTTATCAAAAAGGCCAGGTGAGTATAATCGATTATTCAGAACGACTAACTACTGAAGACACTTACCACATAACCCAAACGGTAAACTTCTAACAACCAAGGTTTATTAGTAGAGAGTTTACCTCGAACAACTAAGTAAAACATAGAGCTCAAGTATTCGTTCACTTCCTTATTTCGTATAGGCATTATATTTCCCATTATCTTATATTGAATGCTGAAAAGCTTTGTGTGTTTGAACAGGTAACCTCCCGCTCCACTGTGACTGCTAAAAGAGCTAAATAAAAACCTAATCACTACTAGTCTAGTTTCTTCTATTAATAGAACGAGGATTACATTCAGGCCACGAAAAACTGAAAATGGCGATAAATTTGCAAAATAATCAATCCTAGTTTAATGTTTGCACTAGATGACCGACTACTTTTGAGGCACTCTGTAACATGTAGTATTCAGACACATTTAGATTGCTCAGATAGACCTCCAAACATGTTTTGACACATGATATATTTGATAACCTCATGAATCAACATGTTACTGTGAGAAAGTGTACTGTTTGCAGGTGAAGCATACTAGATCCAACAATGATTTGAAAAACTACGCTCGTGCTTTACGAATAGGAAGTCTGGTCCCAACATGATATGCATTTCTTAAATTTTGCTGTGCCCTTACTCAATATGAGTATCAGTTCTGATCCAAAGTATCTGTCCCGAGCTTAACGCCCAATATATCGCTTTTATTTTGCGAGTTGTACTGGAGTTAATAGTTAACTGCGGTTTTGCCTCAGTTCACTATTCGGTCTTGATAGTTTTCCGCGTCGAGGCTAGTTTTGGCATATTATAACCTTTTTGCCACCTGTTTTATCTGTTCCACCCGTTTTGAGTGCACTGTTTTTTGTTTTATAGTCGTAAACTTTTGCTAGGATCTTTCTGACAATTTCTGTCTCGTCATGGTTCTGAAAAAAACATGTAAGCGACTTGGATGTCGTTCTGCTGCTACCTGTGTTATACAGTGAAAAATGCAAAGTTTGGTTTCACAAAGCATGCACAGATCTTTCAGAAACTTCTTAAAACAGACTTAATAAGTCAGATCGTAGGTGAGCATGTGGCACACGCAACATTCTCTGAGATGAATTGCCCAGGAAGCTCAAACTCCCTGAAATTGAGCCACTAAAGGTTAAACGGCTTACCCGGGTGGACCATTCCAAGCACCAAAATTATTCGTCACGCTTTTGAGCAACGCTCACAAACAGTGCTGATGAAGAACATGTTCTGTAGAATTACGATCTCGTTCGGTATTAGTACCACTATAATAATAAACCTAATTATAGAATTGTAGATTTATCATTGGTATTTTACTTCGGAGTTCGACATTCATTACACTCCTATTATCATGGTTGAAGCCCTATCATTAGTTGTTTTCTTCTCTTTCTTCCTCCTAAATAAATAGTATTCTTGAGCATCTGAAAATTCTAGTTAAGACACTATCTGTAGCTACACCCAAATAAATTAACTTTTCGGACTCATTTTAACTTCACCACATACATATGACTCATGCATATTGATATTTGATTGCCATTTGTGGTTAGTTGAAACATTCATAGCATCACTCAAAACTATTTCTGCATAAACACTTATTCTACCGTTAGATCTTACAGCAGTAAGGATTTATTTTCCTATTTATTCTATTTTTACCTTTTAAAATCGTTTCTTTAATCACTTGGTGATGCATACATGATCGTTTATTTTTGTTCTGTGTTCACAAACACGCTTATTAGACTATTTACGTATTTCGTGCTTGATTAATATATATTCCCTTATTTTCTCCATTTCCTTGTTTAAATTAAGCTCAATATCCTTCTCAATTACACAGAAACTGTCCTTAAATATGGCAAATATTATGATAACATTAATAAAACTTGTGTATTATTACATTTCTGAAGAAATCCAAAATGGTTTCATTACAACACTTATGAACTCGTAGCTGTTTGAAAGTAGTGACAATAATAATGTGAATCCTGGCCCCCTTGGGTAATAGTGATTATGCCGTTTTGTCCTTCATTTTTATCAGAAAAACTGGGGAAAAATATCTCATTAACAAAAAGTATCGGTATTACAAACCGTTAGGGGTGTCAGCTCTACAGGTCAATCTAGAGCAGGTGGACTGAGAAGACCATACTCAATTTGGTGTGGACATTCATTTGGATTTCTTACTGAACACGATTTTATCTGCTACAAATTTGTCTATCTCGCAAACCGTCCTCAAAAATCACGAGCAACTTATAGTCATCAAGAATCTCACTCTTCTAATGCTAAGACGCAAAAGACACTGCTGGGCGTGATATAAATGGAATAATGACAACAGTACATATAAGCAGTTCAACCAAGCAAGTAACCAATGAACGAGGGCCATGAGGAAGGACAAACTTCAGTGCCAGACAAAGTTTATCGATGAACTTGTCTTCAATCCGAAAGGCTTATTCCGTCATACAACCTCTCTCCCAGAAGCCGAAACCAGAGTTTCTCGGTTTTTAGATCTCAATGGCCCAACTAGCAACGACGGTGACGCCACTAACCTTTTTGACAGGACAACATTTACAGACATTTCAACCGTCTCATACCAATTATATCGATGAAAGCTCCACCCTAAACTCAACAGGACTCTCAGTAGCGAACGTGAGCACTGACTTGGTGTATCAAAAACTGAAGCACCTAAACTCCTGACCTGGATATGGTTCATTCTGCCATACTAAGAGAAACTGTCCTAATCGTAGCAAAACTACTTAGTTCGATTTTCTTACATTCGCTAACCCTAGATACGGCCCTAAAATTTTGGAGCTGTCGCACATTGTACCAGTTGTTAAAGGAGAGCCAACGCAGTGGACATTCGAGCTGCCGGTCGGTAGCAATTCCCTTGTTACACTAAAAAGTTGTAGAATCCTGGGCATAAGATGGTCTACATGACTAATTGTCATCCATAAATCTATCTTTAGCCCAACAACACGGTTTCAAGACGGCAAACTCCTGTATAATCAACCCGCTGACCTCGGTGAACAGATAGACAACCATCCTTGATCTCAAGTGGAGGCTTGATGTAATATACATTGACCTCTCAAAATCTTTTGATAAGGTCAATCATATATGAATTATCGACAAGCTCACACTATTAAGTATGAAGTCACCGTTAATAGACTGGTCTACTTCATATCTAACTAATCTACTTTTTAAGTTCAAGGTAAACTTGAATTATCATCAGGCTACAGGATGTCCCACTACGGTTCCCTAAGGTTCAGTACTAGGACCTCCTTGCCTCTTAATTTGTATAAACGATCTGCTAAAGATGAGAAACATGGGCAAAGATTGCGACCAAGAGGATAAACAGGCCTTATCGGAGGATCTGACCCCAATTCAAAGTTAGGCAAATAACAACGAGCTTTAGAAGTTTCCCAAGCCGAGAAAGATCTAGGAGTGTTGGTACCCTACGATCTGACTGAGACAAAAGTGCTTTCCAAGCAAACTTTGCGCTGACAACGTTGAAGCGCATTTTTGACCAGTTCGACGGAAGAACTTTCCACATAGTCTTTGGCAGTTTTGTTCGTCTCCATTCACAGTACGGAAACATAGTATTTCCTCCATCACTACAAAAGAATAGGAACACTCTGGAACTTATCCGATGGTGAGCCACGAAATCAGTCCAGGGACTCAAGTTCGAGTCTTATGAACAGCGCCTTCAGCCAATGAACCTTTATCCAGTAGAGTATAGGTATCTTAGAGATGATGTTCTAGTGACTTGCAGCATCCTAGATACTTCAGAACAACCCCTTGAATACCTAAATAACTCGAGTCTCAACACAAAATTTTGGGGCAACACCTAGAAGCTGGAGACACAACATGGCATAATGGAGTGTAGGCACATCTTCTACTCCTTAAGAGTAGTCAAATTCTGGACCTCGCTACTGGCTGTGCTAGTCCGAGAGACTTTAAAGGAGCCCTTTAGGAGAGACCTGGACATAATCTTAAGGACTAAGGGCAGTATCACTATGATTTACTAGTATTTTTCTTTTTCCTCTCTTATCGTTAGTATACCTAGGTTCTTACTTGGCGGCATCGGTGATCCACAGTTAGTAGATTCAAAAGTCTATTAAACGAGTGCTTTTTCTATCCCATCCAGAACCATTTAAACATTCATCCACGTCGTCTCTGGAGGAGTTAGTGTGAGGGCTGAAAGAAGCGATAATCTCCAGGCCTTCAGTCGGCTCATTGAAGAAACAAAATACACACAATCAGTATTAAGAAACGATCGACTTTGGCATCTGATTGAACGGAATTATCGTAAATTCTAAGGTCTGCAGTGGGGATAAATTTAAAAAGGACGGGACAGTTTGTTGTGCGCGGTTTGTGTGATTGTGACGCATTCGAAACCGTACGCTATCAACTCCTTAACATTATCAGATCGCCTTAATCTTACCATTTCGTTCGTACTGACTGTCGTCGATTGTTTTCATTATTAAATGTAAGTGTATCACATGTACTCAGAGTCGCCGGCTCACTTTTTCTTTTATTTTTTCATCCAGATTTCTTCATAAACTGCTTCTCATAATCCTCCCAACACACAGAGTACTTTAAGTCTAAACATAAACCTGCAAGAAGCTGAACACCATGAAGACAAAAGAGTCTCTGAAAAAACTGCAGGATGCCGAAAAAGTTTTTGATTTAGTGCAAAGGCTTTCTTCAGAAGACAATGCAGTTGCTAGTATAGCTTGCAAAGAAGCCGATGATTTTCTTAAACAGAAGTGCAGTGATGGCAAGTGCTTACAATAGCTCCCATTTTATGATAACTATAGGTTTTGACAGGTCTGTTATCAATAAATTGGACCAACCTTCAAAAAACTTAGGTAATACTCATTGTTTGTATGTTTCACTTAAGATACGTACGTACAATTCTGTTTCTTGTATTATTTAGTGGTTCATCCCTCTCGTATGGGAGATGACCAATATTGGTTGTGTCCGCTATGTGTGTTGTGTTCTTAGTGGTACCACTTAAAATGAGTTCAGGGCTAGCGGACACGATCATATTGCACCTTTGACTAATTCTGACCCCTTATTTACATGACATACCCCTTAAATACTTGATATTTTGAGTCCTTAAGAAAAACTATCACACTAGTATTTTCAATTCATGCTCATGAAGTTCCTGAAGTACTACTTTGAGGGTTGTTCTAGCGTCCAATCCGGAGCGCTTTTCAGCGTTCCACAGGAATCTGATGCATTCGTACTCGTGAACATTCCTATTCTTCTAATAATGTACAACAAACTCATGTATATGCACATCAGTAATCAATTATTAGTTAACTTCTCTGTAAAAGCAGTGATGTTTAACAAAACCCCGAAATTGATGCCGCTGATGTAAGCTTCATCTCTACTAGATAGCATTTCCTTCATCTGAACTACAGTCAGTATAGTTTTCCAAGAAAATATTGGTACAAGTGTACTGAAATAAGATTACGTTAGCGATAAGTTCAAGTTTCATTATCTTTCGAGTTCTATTTCGGAAAATTATTGTTTCCTGTGTTTCATAACTCGGGTTTTACGGATTACTGAGTGGTAAGTCAGTTATCTGTGCATGCAAATAAGGTAGTCAAAAACCATGATAACCTCAATTTCCTGAAGACTGTAAACTTACTGTTCAAAATACAAATGACGTACCCACGTTAAAATATTTGCCCAATTATTGACGATCAGATGTTATTTTGCAGTGAAAACTAAAGCAAAAGGTGTGGAATTAAAAGCTTTCGACCAGTTAAAATCTTTAATCACATATCAGGCTAACAGCTGGTTGAAGTATAATCTCTTTTGTGAATACTTCTCAAAAAATTTATAGTACCTAACTTCCTTCATACTTCCTATAGTATTTGTAAAAATCAATTTTCTGCAATTGCAAAACAAATTTCTAAAGATCAGGTATAATAGTTGTAATCTCTGCTCTGTAGTGTAATTAAAGACTCAATTTTTACTCTTCAATTTTAAACTTTCCTAGCTTCCTATGAACACTCGGTAGCTCATCAGCAGCCTAGGGTCTGGTTCCCATAAACTTCCTCGAAAATGGTGTCTTATGATTGGTCTTTTTTATTCCATAAAGCTGATGCGGTTTAGTATCTACACTTGGGTTTGAAATAGAACTTACTTTTAAGCACATCAGTTCTGTTTGTGAAATTAGTCTTGAATCATGACCAATCCAGGATTTCGGGCTATATCTTGATTACTACCCATCACTCCCATATGATTAATTCATTCACCAAGTTTCCTTTATGGCAGTTAAGTTTGATCTCTTATTATATCGGAAGGTCGTTCTGAATGATTTTAGTGAATTTTGCCACGACTCAATTCTAGTTTATATTAAAAAAATTGCTTTCGTTCTGGGTCTAAGGCTCATCTTAATGGACTAAAGTTGATATAGCTTCGTTCAGCGATCATACTCAGTCGTTACTTCCTCTTTTGGTATGCTTCGTATTCATGAACTTGTGAATAGTTTAGATACAGTCGGATAAAATGGTTGATAATGATATAGAAATTAATTTCCCTATAGTTTTGTGTTTTACTCCAGCCCCTTCGGTTAGATCTGTGTACACTTTTTTCTTTCGTAATCAGGACAGAGCTGGGCACAAATGTATGTCGACCTGGTTTGTCATTATGAAGTCTATATAAAGGAATACTGGAACTCAGGATAAATAATGAACGCATCTGTTTCATTGCAAATGATTCTGATCTATGTCACCCAAAGTCCTCGACTACTGATCATGATTATCATGAGGACCCCAACCAAGTAGTCTGCATTTAACAAAATGGCTCAGACCAACAGTCAGTGACTTCATCGACTGATGCCACGTTCTGGCTTAAACGCCTATAGACTTTCCCATTTTACTCCTGCTCTATCCAACATTTCATGTCGAGGTAGTCAGTGGTTGGTCATGCTTGACACGTCCCGACAAACTTAGTTAGTGAAGGTTCACAACTTCAGCCTATTTGTCAAGTGTTCCTGGTACTTAACTCACTTGGTCGTTCCTCAGAACACGGACAATGCTTCTAAGACAACTTTGATCAAAACTATGAGCTCTACGTATGTTTTCTACTTTCAGTCATATAGTAATATAGGGCGGATTGTTGTTCAGTTTACACTCCCTTTATTTGGTAGGTGGACATCTCGCCAGCGCCACAAGTAACACATGTTGGCAAATACCAACCCTGGTTTCTGAATCCCTGCTGAGATTTTGTCGGGCGCTAATCCGCCAGAGCTGACAGGACTTACAAGATAAATGGTGTTATGCATAGAAAAACGTCTGCGACGGAATCAGGTAAAATTAGGGATAGTAGATCTGCATACAAAAGCATAGCGTTTTCATTTTCTCAAACAGGGACTATATATTTATAACACATGAGTTTGGTATTCATAGGTTTGCCGTTAAAAAATAATTTCTCCCGAAGAACACCATCTAGGTGTAGTTTAGTTGATACTCTGCTCTTATTATTTCCACCCGTTATCTTATTCAGATGAGAAACAGTTTTCATATACATTTCCCATGGAAATCTAACAAAAGAATGTGTATGAATTTACGTTCACTTTATGTAAATGATGCAATTTTCTTGTGTTATGTAGTTACTGGTTTTGGAAATTTTCCACACAGATGATGTAACTAGAAAAGGGGGTGATGTGACTGCATTTATGACTGCGGTTGCACAGGACGCACAAGAACGTGCTGAGCGACGAGCTAGACAACGAGAACGTGCAGATAAACTCAAGGATCGTGCAAATACATTTTTCAAGGCTGGGAACTTTAAAAAAGCTGTGGAGTTGTATTCACAGGCAATCGATGTGGCAAAGGATTATGATATTTTATATACTAATAGAGCTCAAGTAAGTTACAAGTAAAACTGGCAGCATTTTTTCATACCGATTTATAAATTAATGGGTAAGTTTGGTTTGTAATATGTTCTAGCCTTTACACGAAAGTAACTTCTGATGTCTATCAACGGCCTTATTTTTTCAGATAGAATTCAACAAAAGTTTCCATACGCAATTTTCATGTCTCTATACATTTACGGTTTTACTCCCACTGAGCTCCGTCGAATAAGCAATCTATATTTACCACAACTGTTTTTTTTGAGGTTCTTTCTTGTTTCTGGCAGTTAGTAGGGGGCTACTGAGTTGTGCCATAAATGATATACTCCCGCTCATCGTACATCACAGTATTCTGTCGATTTCACATGAAATCCTTTCATGAGTTTAACAAATGATCCCTTTAATGAGTTTGACATCACATGATATTTCTAAATGAAAGGTTAACAACTTTCTAATAAACTGGAATATACATTGTGTTACGTCCTCATCGTTTTCTTATTCGTCACGAGAATAATTTTTATCAGAATCATGCGATATATCGGGGTAATATATTTTATACAATCTGATCGCATATCAGGTTGCTAAGACACACAAAAAAGCACAAAAAAGTGAGATATAAACCACTGGAATGTATAGAAACATCAAAAAATAATAAGAGACTGTTATTCACACCATCCTTAACGCTAAGATTAAAGTCCATATTATCAAAGTTTGGTTTAATTACAACTAGTTTCTGAATGCACCATGAAGGTTTAAATTTTTGTAAGTCTTGGGTTTCAATAAATATAGTTATTTGTCTCAGATCACCTTTATATACCGATATGAAGGGTATTTTTAGATCAGCCCATGACCAGTTTCGTTATAGGTGAAAACAAATGCTTATAATCCGCTTTTTACTGAGATGCTGGAGTATATTTGTCTTCACAGCAATAAGGGTATATATTCAACCATCATATAGCAAATACAGCATTTCATTTCTCTAAGATTCTATCCATGTCAATACGAAGGTCGGCAAACGGTTCGTCTATCTAAATCAAATGAACATGCATAGAAAATATAGAAGAAATTATTATTTATTTATTTATTTGAACACATAAATATTGGTACAAGGGGGCACCGGATACATATGCGCCACACAAATCTCAATTTATTTGTGTGAGGACTGTGATACTGTCCAGGTGCCAAAACTGAAGCAGGTGGTTTTCTTAGGGCACCACACCCAGAGCCTTTGACCTGAAGGTCTAGTCCACAAGGCAGTGGAGCATCGTAAGGAGATGCAGTCCCATGGTAGCCGGTGACCAACGATTGGTTCATACGCCATTTGTTCCTTCAGGATACTGGAGCCTATGTGTACTATTGGTTTGGAATGAGGGTTTTCCAATTCCCCTAGGTGGGTTTTCGGTGTCCACCAACCCGGTTAAAGCACCGGACATTCGCTTTTCGTTTTCTAAATTTCGTAAACAACAGTGGTGCCACGAGAAGTTAGTGAGTAGGACTTCCCTGGCAGAGGCTATATGCGCGTGACCATGTGAGAGCGTTTCGAGAGGGTGAGCGGACTCTCCCCACTCTCGGCCGTACCAGGCATTCGGGGGCCTGTTGAAGAAAATACTAATACCATGAGTTGTACTTCTTGCTTCGGAGAAGTTCATATTTACCTTACTGTCGGACTAGTAGTACTCCAGAATAGTATTTCCCAACTACCAAGTGTTTAGGGACGTTTGATAAGGCTACCGAAAGTTTCTCACAGTGTTGCAGTTGGGTTCATTCCTTATCTTCCTTTTAATTTTAAGTCGAGTGTTATTTCTTCCTTTTTATTTTTGACTTCATTCGTCCCTTGAAATTTACTACGCATCCTGCACAAATCCACAACATCGCTTTCAAATTTGATTTTATTATTCAACAAACCAACTTTCTATCAGTTGTACGTACGTGATGATCTTACCGTACACTAAAAATGCATACTTTGAATTAAATTCCCTTAAACGTTTAATGTATTTTGACTTCATTAGTTATGCTTTCTAGTCTTAAAGTATTAAAAAATCACTGTAATAAGCTGATTATTTTATCATAGTCTAGAATGTTCTGCCTACTCTACACGAAAGATAAATGAAAAGAAAGTTATCCTTTGTGCCTCCACATAAATTTAACTAGAAACCAGGACTAATGTGATTCTGAAGTTAAGTGAAATGGTCCTTGTACGCAATTAATTTACCGCTGACTTTTAATTTAAACATAGACACAGATTAGTCTGTAAGCAACTTTCTTTATATTTGGGTTGTATGAATAACTCTCCATATTCATATATCACTCAATGTGTTCAAAAGATCACACTTCATTAAAATTCTCATGTGACAAAAATTGAGCAGCATCCAACAGTACGCTTATTTTTAGATGTATTCGAAATTAACCAATATAGAGTCCATACACCATCAAGGTACTAACAGGTCTCTAATAACAGAAAGTTTAATAAGTTTATGTAAAGTGTATGGGAATGTTTTATTATCATAATGAATATATATCAAGTCAAGACTTCAGAATTACTTTGTTTAGACAGGTTATTAATACCTAATGAACCATTAATGATGTCAGTTGTTTAAGGGATTAGATCACTTCTAAACAGGTATCAATGTTTGTCGATATGCCGTAAAAAAACCCTGAATGCCTTTTCAATTATGATCATGTAAGCACATTAAACGGAGACCATGAAACTTTCTAAACCTTTTTTGCCTCATAGCAATAATATCGATTTTAAGATACTAGACTGATATCAGTTAGTGAACAGTTATCGGCATTCTCACTCTACTGATGTCTTATTCTGCTTCATGCCATTCTGTTTTGTAAAAAAGTAGGCAGTTTTAATAATTAGTTTGTTATTTGTTACAAAATCATGACAATTGTTGTGTCCTGTTTTCAAGTGAAGTAACTATTCGCTTTATATATTGTAACATCATTGTTGTCATAATATAATTATGACGACATACATTTCTCCTTTTACAGTCGGTCTGAGGATTACCAAACATCCGTCGTTCCAAAACAAGCGTTGTACAGTTTTTCATAGGATATCAAACTATCTTCGATTTATCGACAAAAATTTTTATGGGCATTTATCACACTTAACCGTAAACACATGTATACATTCACACAATAACAATATTCGTTAAGTTTTTGGGCATGCTTTTCACAAACCAATCACTTTTCAGGGTTAATTACCAACTTTAGAAACCTTTTTACAATTAAAAACATTCACCTATGTAGTTCTTGCATTGATGCTTTTATTTTCGGGTTCTGTTTCTTAATATTCAGGCATATCTTCGTCTTGGTCAACCTGATTTATCACTAAAAGATTGTGATACTGCTTTACTACTATTCCCAGAAGTTCAAGAACTCAATTCTAATATGAAATCAACAATGGTGAATAATAATCGTGATATTGTTTCTAATCCTCGTCTAGCTAAAGTTTATTTACATCGTGGTAAAGCATTAATGTCACTTAATCGACCATCAGAAGCACTTTCCGCATATTCATTATCTCGTTATTATTCAGCATCAAAAACTGAAAAATGTACATCGACAAAACTAAATAGTGAAAAATGGCCAAATTATTTAATTGAATATGTTTTACAAGCTGAAGCTGCTTTAATTGCTCAAGAAGCTGATGCAAAAGCTGAAGCAAATTTCGCCCAATCAGCTATAGGCTTTAAATTCAATGTGAATAGTGAAAACTCAAATAACATTCCTTCTAGGTTGGTGATCTTTGTCTAATTCTCTTTTCTTTTTAGTTTTAGTCATTAACATCAGGTTTATGCTGATTCTTTGTCCTACTCTATGTAATTTCTTATATTCTGCTAGTGTAGGCTAGAAATTATGATAGCTGTTTCACTATGGTATGGGGTCCTAGCTGCTACCTTAACATAGTGGTCGGGGTTATTTATTGTGATGGCCTAATCGAGCTATGTTGACTGTAACACAGTCAAAACAGTAAAACTAAAAGCAGCAACCTAGGTCCTGATGGTCAAATCATACGGCTAACCGTACCGGAGTGCGTCTGAAGTAAAATGTTTTCTTCAGAAAAGCCGACATTTGCATAGTTACTGCCTTCTCAATTGGAGTTAAGAGAAGTCAGCCCTAACAATGTCATGCTTTACCTCACGGTTTTCTGTTTCCAGCGGTAAGGCCTTTTAAAGTGCGGAGCTAATACTTGAAAAACTTCCCATAAAAAGACCGTGCGCGCTACCTGCCTCAAGAAGTTGTCTCTTTGGCTCTACAGTCAAGCTACGAGGTCCCTACGACCACTACTAATCCAATTTCAAGAAGAAATTTTCTTCCATGGCGTTTTCAGTCAGGAAGTGATGATCGTTTCCACACCTTTGACAACATCCAAAATCATCTTGTTCACAACATGGGGAGATCCTCAATAGTGCGAATCCATGTCCCCACCGGAGGTCGGACTCGGGACTTTTAAATCACTAATTTGCCATCCAAATGTTTATATTTCTGACTTGTAATTTAATTCTTGCTAAAACGTAAAAATGATTCTTCATTAACCCATAATAGAATCCGATTAGTATGATTGCTCCATAATTGTTTAATTTTTCACATTTTTTGATGCAAACAGTTTTGGATTTATTGTATGACATAGTAAAAGATACAAGGTTAATTATTTGATTAGGATGCGAAATAATATGAAGTGATCAATTGATAATTGCTTACAAGACTATTATTATTATTATTATTATTATTATTTAAACACATAAATATTGGTACAAGCAAGCACCAGATAAATATGCGCCTCACAAATCTCGTTTGATTTGTGTGAGGGCTGTGATACTGCCCAGGTGCCCGAACTGAAACAGGCGGTTTTCTTTGGGGGGCCACACCCAGAGCCTTTGACCTGAAGGTCTAGTCCACAAGACAGTGGAGCATCGTAAGGAGATGCAGTCCCATGGTAGCCGGTGACCAACGATTGGTTCATACGCCATTTGTTCCTTCAGGATACTGGAGCCCATGTACACCATTGGTTTGGAATGAGGGTTTTCCAACTCTCCTAGGTAAACTTACCGTGTCCACCAACACGGTTAAAGGGCCGGACATTCGCTTTTCGTCCTCTCAATTTTGCAAACAACAGTGGTGCCACGAGAAGTCAGTGAGTAGGACTTCCATGGCAGAGGCTATATATTCGCTTGGCCATGTGAGAGCGTTTCGAGAGGGTGAGCGGACTCTCCCCACTCTCGGCCGTACCAGAGCATTTGGGGGCTTACAAGACTAAGTCGACTTTGATCTATCACATTCACCGACAATTCCCAACTGAACTACAATAAAAAAATAGTGACCAGTCAACAGCACCAATCACATTTGTACTCTTTTATTTTAAAAATAAAACTCCATACTTTCTTATGATGTGAAGTTATGAGTTAACATTTTTTCATTTGTATATATAATACATAGCCAATAGTCTATTAAGTGTATACTTTGATATGCAAAAGTGAATTTGTGGCGTCGAATGATTGTTCATTTCGTCCCATTCATGTTATATGACAGTACGTATGTTTTAAATTTTTCGAAAAGGTAGTTTTTATTCTTAAAATCTTGTGTGTTCATTTTTAGCATTTTAAGGAGTAAATATGTTTTTGCAAAATGTGACTTTAATACAAATTTTAGCATTATTTTCAGAATATATTATTATTATTATTTTCTTTCAATTAAGCTGTTCTATGATAATGTCTGCCACTGTAGAGTGTCAGATAAATGTCATCAGTTTTCCTAGAGTTTTCTATGGTTCATATGGACTTATGGCATGTGAGTAGTGAGGTTCGTTAGAGATGTTTAGTTGTCCTATTTTTTTTAAAAGAATCTTACTTTATCGTGAAAATTGCTTGTGTAGTTTTATTCAAACGTAGAGCCTTCGGATCAATACTAAAGATATAATGAAACCGTAAATCTAATAATATTGACTCTTAATAATTTTGGGTAAGAAGTTGAATAAATTGGTGGTTATGTAAACACCATGGTTACTGGAGAAAATTTTCTTGCGAAAATTCACTTCCGTCACCCTTGTTATTACAACCTGCTTTTGAATACTCCCACGTAAAGCTTGTTGATATTCAGTATTTATCAGTTACCACTAGTAATTTCGAAGATACTTAAAGTGTAGTTCTTAGTGGAGAAGACTCACGTGAATGCGCTTGTTGTTGTTTTTGTCGTTCAATTATAAAGTGTGAGTAAATTTAGCAAAATAAACATTTGGCAAGTAATAATAAGACTCACATGTTATACATTGTTCAACCCAATGATAAAGGTACATGAAACTGTGTTCACAAGTTTTAGAAAATGTGATTAATAGTTTTCTATCATTTTTGATTTATTGATTTCTTTAATGTATCTCGTTTCATCCATTTAAAATTATGAATCATTTAGTATTTCACTGCAATCTAAGTTTAGCTCTTTGAACCTTCC
This sequence comes from Schistosoma mansoni, assembly GCF_000237925.1. NCBI lineage: Eukaryota > Metazoa > Platyhelminthes > Trematoda > Strigeidida > Schistosomatidae > Schistosoma > Schistosoma mansoni. The sequence goes on along the minus strand of NW_017386029.1, from coordinate 1,447,397 downwards.
CTCTTTTCAGTTTTATGCGTCTCCTAAACCTCGTATTGTCTAGTTTCTACATTCGTAATCACAATATTATTAGAAGTATCTACTGTTTTGTGATATGTTTTTAGTTGTTATAGGTTTATATCATTTCCGTTGGTGAGTAAATTGACCGACATATGGCTTTATAAAAATTCATCATCTGGAGTGCAAACCACATTTGATGTAGTTTTTTTGTCACTCCATGTTAGTTCATTCTCTCAAGTATAACCTCGATGAGAGTTTCGTAATTCATATTTCCTCAGTAACATCTGTCGTTACCGCTTTTACTTTGTTTGATTATGTGCTTCAAGTTCGTTACGTGGCGATATAAAAACAATGTTGTTCCATTCCAATTTCTGACGTCTACACGAAGTATAATGTTATCCTGAAAGTCCCGTTGCCTTTACCTCCATTAGCGTATAGATTAATAACGTTTAAGTGTTGTTGCTATAAACGTCAGGTCTATTCAAATTCCTCTTAGTCGCATCGCATTGAAAGAATCCTCATTAAAAGTATATTTTAATGATGGCCTTGAGTTGACTAGTCAGAATTAAGATAACGCCCTATGAACTTAGCGCAAAATTTAAAGTCCACTGATAGATAACGTGTATGTTTTTATTAGCTAAATAAAAATTGAAAACGTTTGGTTCTCCAAACTCTTGAGATCCATTGAAATATCTGTTATGCAACTGAAAAGTGAATTTTACATGGAGCTGAAGCTAAATTACAATATATAACTACTCTTGAAACAGATTGTCTGTTAAAGTACTTCATTGTGGTTCATTGTATGATCGAGTGTTTAGCGAAGCTAGATAATATTTCCCCCCTTCTTACTCTTACTGTAGATCTTAACCCTGAGTTTCTCAATTTCGTAAAAATGGTTGGCAAGGCACTGGATCATAACTGATATCAGTTCATATTGAGAACTCTAACCTTAATTTGTAAACCCAACTCAAAACTCCAGTTTAACTCTTAATACCTAACCCTAACCCTTTTGCATTATAACTGATGTCAGTTGGCGACAAAAACTCTGGGGTGATGACCCTAACTCACAACACTAGCTCGATTCCTAATATGTTTGTATGTAAACTTGATCTATTTCCTTTATTACGAGATATAATTTGACATGTGAGTTTTAATTATTCTGAACATAGCTGTTATTCCAATGCTTTGTATTGTTTTGTAACTAGGTAGCGTCTTCTGATCGGTTGATAAGTGTTGTGGGCGGTTTCCTAGATCTGATGCTGATACACAACGTGCTACCCACTAAACCCCCAAACTAAGCGAGAAGATAAGAGTGGAAGAAAAAGTCTATTAGGCTACCAAACAATATTCATAAATACTCATTTATATATTTCTATCCCTTAGAAAGTGGATCCATTCTTAGCCAATGATATGCGGCTGTCCTTCCGGTCATTTCTGGTTGTGCTCAAGTGACCCCATTTGGCTAATTCCGATTGGCTTACCATAATAAGTCGCCTAATGTCGTCAGTATATTATATCCTTACCGGATCATCATTTGTTCGTAAATAAAAATTACTGCAGGTCAATCGAAAATCCAATAATTTAGTCGTTCTTATGAAGATTTAACTTGTATATCTGTTATCTGTCTTTTGGACCGTTCAGACCGAAATAAAACGAATGTCTCAAATAAATATTTAGACTACAGATTTGTTCAGCTTTACATCAAATGAGCACTTGGTGACATCACTAACATAGAAACTAGTTCTTACAGAACCACGTAATCTAATTTTTTTATTAAATACCTGGGAGTATAGTACTACTAGATAAGGATGGCAAATCGATTGACGAAGTAGTGAAACTTCATCAGTTGAGATGGCTGGGACACGTGTTACGTATGCCCGACCACCGACTACCCCGACGTGCAATGTTTTATCGTGTAGAAGTAGGTTGGAAGAAAGCTAGGGGTGGCCAGACCGAAACATGACACATCCATGAAGTCACTGACAAGTGAACTGAGCCATGTTGTAGGTGTAGACTACACCTGGCGAAGGTGCATCCACTCTTTGTGTTCTGCCGAATTCTAATGTTCTGATTTCTCCATGTCCCTATCTTTTTCTCTTTCCAAATTTATTTCACTGGATTATACTCCTTGAATAACATCTTCAACCCCTAATCTTTTCGATTACTGCTTAAACTCTTACTACCTCTACCACTATGGGATTTGAATCAACAACTGCATTTCTGTGCTAATGTGGTATGGCAACTCGAACTGATGTACGTACGTACGCACGAAGTTCTACGTTGTGACTGACTGACTGATCATTCAATTCTAGGCTCGATATCTTGTGGTAATTTACTTATAGTCTTGATGATCAACTTGGCAATTTCTAAGTATTATTATTTTACTGATTTTTAATCAAAAAATGTGTCAGATTTCAACTAGAATGTTTTGCGATATTTTCTTAAAGTATTTATTCGTGATTTCATTACTTATTTTGTACAACCATCAGGGACCTAAATCGTCTATTTCATAACAACTATTTAATGCAATTGCGTTTGTCATTTACTACGCTTTGGGACACTCTGCTTCTGTGTAACGGCTAGTGATACTACTCAAACCTAAGTAAGTTGTACGGGGTTCAAACTCGGGACCTAGTGTGATCAGAAATGAAGTGCTTAAATCACTAATCGAAAGTGATAAAAAGTCACTGTGACAATAATTGCTAATAATAATAATAATAATAATAATGATAATATAATAATAATAATAATGGTAATAATATCTTAACTTAAACGAATATTAACGCAGGTAATTTCATTTGTAAACATTACTATAGTTTTCAAATCACTTCTCAAGAAACATGCCTACTTTCATTTTTAGCCAACAACTTTTAAGTCTCCTAGCTCAATTAGCTCGAAGAAATCAAAATTCTAGATACTATAGCGCAGGATTACGCTATATGAATCGTCTTTTTATGAATGCTCCGAAAACTAAGCCTACAACAATCACAGAATTAAACAATACAGTTCATGACTCGAAAATTGGACCTTCCGAATCTTTAAACTGTAATTCAGAAACAAAGAAATCTAATAAGAAAAGCAAAGGTGCTCAACATAACTCATCAATGTCTGACGATTCCAATATTATCAATTGCGATAATCATCTTTCCACTGAAACTTTGTCCGATTTACAAACGATTTTCCGCATAAAAAGTGGATTTAGCCTTTTGGATAAAGAAGTTGATGTAAGTTTCAGCTGTGTCTAGAATTTTATGAATAGTAAAGTTTTTACACCCACATACATTAGTTATCAGCCAACCAATCACAGTTATAAAACACCATATAACTATCTAAATTTGTGCCGTTGTTATTCATTCCGAATTTTATCATTGAACATTCCGGGCTAACACTTTGTAGTATTTTAAGAATCTCGATATATAAACGTCCGGTTTAAATTATAAATACACGAAGAGTAATGTCACTTTTAGTCAGGTTATGCGAAATACTGCTTTGATCACAAGCTTATAATTTAGCATCATATTTGAATCTGGTTCCCCTACCGTTCATCCAATTTATGTAATGTATCACTTACGTACTGGGTTTTGAGATACACTGTATGAGGGTTAGTGATACTGCCTCCACTTGCTTCCGTAAACCGAAATAAATGAAGCAGGGTTCGAATCCGCGACCAGTGATGTTGAAAGTCAATTCCCATGGTATAATCATTATAGGACATAAAATGGATGTATTATTAATGTTTGGTAGTGAAAGTGAAATATAATTTTAACCTACTGACTATTAAATATGTTATATCCTTTCTTCATTGATTTCTACTCCAGACTCAATGAGATCGACTACTTGTAATTGTGTTGAATAAAATATTATCCAGCCTATACTGTGGTTGTCTATTCTGAGTCGTGAATCGTGAGTCTGATATAGTGTGACTAGTCCCATTGTCATATTAACGTGTTATAGTAGTATACTTGAGAAAGAGAGTAAATTATTTTGAACCATTCGTTATATCAATTGTTTGGTTGCGAATATTAAAACAGTGTGCAGCCCTCTAGTTAACATCTCAGGAAGGGTAATAATAATCAGGACTTAAAATAACTAGACAAGAATAACATTAGTTACTTCTCATTAACCAGTCCGTCGTAAATGTCTCAATTCAAACGGAGATCAGTTGAGATCTATGATACGTATACTTGACCATTACCTTCCCCCGTGTGTAGAGTTTTCCAGTGTCCAAATAACTGATTTAGTAAATCTTCTGTGTAATTGGTCTGAGTACTGTTGTCTTCATTATCACACTATCTCTTACTTCATCTTAATTATCTTCCCTACAAGTTCCTCAACGTCGATAACAATTCAAGTATACAAAACACCTATTAGTATCTTAAAACTACACTGTGATAGTAGACGTTTCAGGGCTTCTTATATGTGACCTGTGTACTTAGTGTTACTTTAAGCAATATTAAGTAATAGATACCGATTGTGTGAGAGTGAGTAGATGGAACTAGATCTAGAAGCAGCTAAAAATGAAACATAACTTCAGTCAAGGAGAGGTTTAACTGTTCTACTGGTAGACAAAGACAACTTAGTTCAGATCCGTACGATAACCATGACCAGTGATTGAAGACACTGAATGACATGGTTTAGAATCGCCCATGGTTGCTCACATTCATTCACTCATCTTTTCATCGATCTTCAGTTCCTGTATTCATACATACTTTTCCATAGATTTTAATTTCACCTCGTTCTATTATGGTATAGTGTCTTTGTTCTACACTCATCTGTCAAACTATGTTGATGATTGACTGACTGTCCCACTAGCTCATTGGCGACGCATCACTGGAAAGCAGGATGACTCATGCCTGAGTCTCATATGCAGCATTAGTTCCTTTAGGATTGCAAGTACACCTTGCTGACATGTGCCAATCATGTTTGTTATATGAACATATATAATTCTGTAAACACTAATTCTGTAAACACTAACTGTAGTATATATTATTAGTACGGTTTGAAAGAGAATGAACAATGACATTGTTTTCGTGTGTCTAGATTAGATATGTATAGCTAAATACTATGCATCAGTCCACTAAATCATTAACAGTTGGACTGAGCTGCGTATGTGAGGTCACAGTTTATGGCGAACTGTCATCTGATTTTACAACCTCAGGTGGTGTCCAGCAATGCTGTTCACTATCTCTATTTTATTCAATTTCATCACAGACCTGCTGTTGGAAATAACGTTTATGTCGACTAAACTTTCAGGAATTGATCTCCTTCCAGCAGGTCCGCTTATCGACTTAGAATACACAGATGACATATTCCTGTTTGGTGAAGATGCTGATAAAATGCAGAGTCTTTTGGTAGCACTGGGTAACAATGCAAGGATGTTTGGGATGTGTTTTTCCCTCGCTAAATGCAAGTTGTTGCTTCATTACTGGCCTGCGTCAACACCTGAACTAACGATAGGGAGTGAAGTAGTCGAACGCGTGGACAACTTCACTTATCTTGGAAGTCTGATCAGCCCTAATGGATTGGTGTCTGACGATATCTCTGCATGGATTCAAAAAGCTCGTTTGGCTTTTGCCAACTTACGTCACCTATGATGAAGGTGGGATATCCGTCTATCAATTAAGGGACGGGTATATTGTGCAGCAGTTCATTCTGTTCTATTTTACGGCTGCGGAAGGTGGCCATTAAGAGTAGAAGATACTCGTAGGTTACTAGTATTCAGCCAAAAATGTGTTAGAAATATTGCTCATATCTGCTGGGATCACAGGGTAAGTAATAGTGAGGTTAGACACAGGGCATCAGGGAATGATGGTAGATCAGTTGATGAGGTCATTAATCTTCATCAACTGAGATAATTGAACCACGTATTACGTATGCCTCAACACCGATTACCACGACACGCAATGCTGACTAGTGTTGGAGATGGTTGGAAAAAAGTTAGTGGCGGCCAAACCAAGACGTAGCATCAGTCCACAAAGTCACTAACTTCTAGTCTGAACCATGTTGATGGATACAGACTACTTGTTTGGGGTCCGCATGACTATCGTAACCAATGGTAGGAGACTCTGTGTGGTATGGTTCAGAATCGATCACAGTGGTGTAAGTATATACACCCTATGTCTTCTTTTAAACCGTGAGATTAAAATTACTTTATACCTATCTTCCTACGAACTAATTCTTTCTCTCTGTATCATATATTTATATGTAATCTTTCTTTTATATATTACTACCATTGAAGTAACTGCTTCTATGGATTCGGTCTTCATCTTGTTGTGCTACTGAGGTGTGGAACTTGGGCCAATGTTGTAGCTGACTGATTGATACTGTTACCAGTTCTATTACTCTTAAATTCCTTTTCGATAATTTCATTGCTCTATGTTAATGTGATTTAATTGACTAACTGATTAACCTCAAACATTCAAGTTACAGTTTTTTTTTCAAGATAAGTTTAAATTTTTAATTTTATCATTTAATTTTTCAGGCAATCTATCAAATTTTCAATCCCGATAATATTTGTAAAAAAGAGATGTTAATACAACAGTCAAATGTTGTGAGTTCATCTACTCAAAATAATAACATAACTGAAAGTGGAAGAGAAGAAGATAATGGAGCAAATGAAACCAATTATTACTCAATACTTGATGAATCTGAGAGAATGCTTGCTTTACTTAATCTAGCAGATCATTTAACAACAAATTGTGCAGAAAACCAACGATTACTCATTGAACGTCAACCAAATTTAATTAAAATTACACTTGCTTGTATTAATTTATCACCTGAGTTTGTTCAACGAATAACACTTCATTCATCAATAACACCTTCGTCATTATCATCAGAAAATGTCAAGTTTGTTAATGTTTTGTTATATTCATGGGTTTGGTTAATGTTTTGAATTTATCATTGGATTTTATAAACTGACGTAGGTGAGATATCTATCCGCCAAACAAAAAATGAGTTTACTGCATAGCAGTTCTCTCCTTCTTACTTATTGGGTGTAAGACATGGCCTTTAAGAATGGAGGATATTCGGATGTTATTATTATTCAATCATATGTATCTTCAAGGCATTGCTCGTATACTTATGGACCACGAAATAAACAATGCCTGAGTTAGAAATATGGCACTTCTTAAGAATGAAAAATCGTTGATGAGTTTGTAAATTTTCATCAACTGAGGTGGCTGAGACTTGTTTTACGCATCCCCAACCACCGCCTCCCTTGATAGGCGATGTTTTCTAGTGTGGGAGTGGGATGGAAGAGAACTAGGAGCAGCCAAATCAAAATATGGCATCCGTCCATGAAATCACAAACAATTGAACCTAGCCATGTTGTGATAGGTGCAAACTACCCTATTGGAGTCCGCGTTATTATCGTAACCAGTGGTTAGAGATTTTGAATGACGTGCCTCAAAATGGTTTGCAGTGGCTCATGTGTATCCATTCTTTGTCTTTCTCCAAAATCTAAGCTTCTGAATTCCTCACGGCTTTTATATTATTTTACCAGTTTACATTTCAAATTTTATCTTTGATCCCCAATATTTTCTATTACAACTGATACTATCACTACCTTTACTATTCTGGGATTTGTCCTGACCATCTGACCTCTGTGCTAATGGAGTATAGTAACATGAACCGATGTACATACGTACTACGTTCTACGTTGCAGCTGGCTACCATATTTATGTGCGATTACGGCTTTCTCCTATTTCAGTGCTATGTGTTTCAAACACTGTAATGACAGCTTAGCGAATCCAAAACATCATTCGAGATTCTTATATTGAGCTACGGGTATCGTCCACTAAATCGAAATTGACCTAATCTGTCGACCGATAGGAAAAAGATAAATTGATTTATGATTAGAGGTTGAAGTGGTCACAAACAAACGGAGAAACAGCGACTCTACAGTTATGGACAAAAACCATCCAAATTCTCTTTCAGCACAACAATTTGCTAGTCAATTGTAGAAAAAATCTTATTGTTCCCGTTTTATTAAAGTATTTTTTGATATCACGAATAAACGGATCTAAAACATAACATCTTCAAAATAGATTTATTCACACATACAATTAGACGTTTTGTATCAGAAAACATCATCACTATGTGTACAACATAAGATAAAAAGCCTGCCACTCACTTGTACTCAGTCACCTTCACCAAGTTTAGTTTTTTCAGCAAATTTGTACACCTCACTGTTGATTTCAATCTTGCAGACATATTTTGAATAGGGTGAACATATTACTTAAATGCTATTAAGTAGACAAGTTTTCATAACTAAAAATGTAGCCACACCATATCAGCATTACCATACAAGTTAACTCATGCCTCTTAAAGCAATTAGTCCCTTTGATAGATTCGGATAATGTAATAAGACGAAGAATATCTAGTTGACGTTTTAAAATTACATATAAATGTTGTTAACAAGTATATTATGTGTGATCAAATTGTTCGAAATGTATTGCGCTAATATATCACAAGATTCTGATCATCTTCGTCTTCGTATTACACTCACTACTCTGTTTATTATCATTGATACTTATTGAATTCCACATCAAGACAAATTGACCCACTTATTTTTAACTTTAATAATATGCTTCTTTCTCTATATCATATTTTCGACATTTTTATTTTGTCAGTCAGTTAGTCAGCTACAACGTAGGATCAGTCACATATATGCATCGGCCCAAGTTCCACACCTCAGTAGCACAACAAGATGAAGACCGAATCCATAGAAGCAGTTACTTCAATGGTAGTAATATATAAAAGAAAGATTACATATAAATATATGATACAGAGAGAAAGAATTAGTTCGTAGGAAGATAGGTATAAAGTAATTTTAATCTCACGGTTTAAAAGAAGACATAGGGTGTATATACTTACACCACTGTGATCGATTCTGAACCATACCACACAGAGTCTCCTACCATTGGTTACGATAGTCATGCGGACCCCAAACAAGTAGTCTGTATCCATCAACATGGTTCAGACTAGAAGTTAGTGACTTTGTGGACTGATGCTACGTCTTGGTTTGGCCGCCACTAACTTTTTTCCAACCATCTCCAACACTAGTCAGCATTGCGTGTCGTGGTAATCGGTGTTGAGGCATACGTAATACGTGGTTCAATTATCTCAGTTGATGAAGATTAATGACCTCATCAACTGATCTACCATCATTCCCTGATGCCCTGTGTCTAACCTCACTATTACTTACCCTGTGATCCCAGCAGATATGAGCAATATTTCTAACACATTTTTGGCTGAATACTAGTAACCTACGAGTATCTTCTACTCTTAATGGCCACCTTCCGCAGCCGTGAAATAGAACAGAATGAACTGCTGCACAATATACTCGTCCCTCAATTAACATACAATTCGTTCGTTATTAATGATTGCTACTTGTGACCGTGTTTGTAAGTTGAATCCATAAGATTAAGACTTTTTAAGTTATAATCAAAGTTCTAACAAACCTTTAACCAATAACTTTTGTTTTTGTACGTTGATCAATTCATTTCAACAGTATTGTGGGAATTAACATATCTTTTATTTTATAGTTGAGTTCATGAGTCAAATAATGCTAGACCACCATGGAAAACCTGGAAGCATGGGACGGCCGTTCTTTTTCAGTGTGGCACTCCTCAGTAGTGCGCATCCACGACCCCGCCCCATCGGACGCGAACCCAGGACCTATCGGTCTCGCACGCGTACGCTTAACCTTTAGACCACTGAGCTGGCATCCAATTGTGGTAATGTCTAACTGGGATATAACAGTCGCCCAGTGCTTCCAGGTTTTTCATGGTGGTCCAGATTCAATTGACGCATGAATTTAACTATAAAATTACTAAAATCTCCACAAAACCCTTGTCTGATATCTTTTATTGTAAGAGTTTTGTAACTCTATAAACTGAATAACGAATATTTAACTTTTGTCAATTGACAGTTTAACTATGGAAAAACAACGAAGCCTACATATTCTCGGTGAACTTAGACTAGCTGCTTGTAATTTGTTGGTTAATTTAACTTCCTTACCAAGTGGTCGACAATCTTTATTGGATATGTATGGACCTGGTCCTATTCTGAGAAGTTTAGCAAGTTGTTTATCCACTTCAATGTCAAATTCTTATCAAGTGAATTCTCCAACTTTAACATCAACAAATATTTCAAGTTTAGCTGATGCAGCACGTGGATTAGTTGGCCGTTTATCAGCATCATCTGGATTATTTAATACAACAAATAGTAATAATGTAGACATCGCTAAATCCAATTTAATTTCATCGACAATAGCTTCAGTATGTGCTACAAAAGCTGCACGAATTTTGGAGTATTTAACAGAAAGTTCAAGATTCCTTGTAAGTGTGAGTAAAATAAGTATGAATAGTATATATATATATATATGGAGCATCATTCCTCCCAAGATTGCAGGGACGCTTTGCTGTCGAGTATCAACTAACATAAAACCTCAGTCGAATTCTTTTTCCTATGAACTACCACCTAACATCTTAATACTACTAATATGGCGTTCCAGACAGCTGCCAATTACACATTGATTTGACTGCAACATATTTATTAGCGATGTGTATCTTAGTTTCTAGGTTATCATTGTTTATCAATACATATTACAGAATATGATTGCTGCTCAAAAAAACTGGCGCGCTTTTAACGTTATATAAGTTGAGATTCTAGCTACTTGGGGATATGTACGAAAATTTCCGTAGTCCCAAGGTTCTGGAATCAAATGACTTCAAATGACTTTCCGTTATAACAAATATTGGAAATTCATGACTCTTAGTGCAGTGTAGAATTATCGTTTAAAGTACTTAGTTTTCAGCTAACAAGGACGCCTCAAGTTTAAACACGGTTCCATCTAATTCGGTTGTAACAGACAATTGAAAAAACTAGCCTCTATACAGATGATGTGCCTCAGTACGAAGTATGTTAACTTCTACTCAGTGAACAAGTCATTCCTTTAATGCTGTTAAGAGTACGAGGGGGAGGTTGTTACTTTCCGGTTGCACATCCTGTGGAAGAATACTTCCTTTTGAAGGAATTAAGACTGAAACAGGATTAGCGATGACCTTGAAAACGTGGAGGCGTAAACCCGGAACCCGAGGAATAACTTCTTTGAGGTCGACCATGCATGATTTTTTTGTAAGTAATTTTTAATGCGTTACATCCACATTTTTCAGATCTCACCACTGGCGACTAAAGTTCGTGGGGAAAGGTGAGATGTGCTGTTTTCTAAGGCTGAATTTTCCTGACCTCTCTTTCGTTGTGATTATGCAGCATCAATTCAGACGCTGTTTATCTGAAAGAAACACTTCACTGCTGTCATATCTCAATATAGTCAGCAGCTTGACTGTCTTTAAACCTGAGGTTTGCTACTTTTATTCTCTAAACAGCTTCCATAGCGTGGTAGAATCGGAATGCATGTGTCACGGCCAATGTAACTAGATTCGATCATCACAATCTACAAACCCGATCATCATGTCAACGCAGAGGCTGCTACAGTTACTAATCCTTCCTATATACCTTTCCATTCATAATTCTTGAACTATATTCTCAATGTTTAGCCTTTCTAATTATCATTACCCACTGTATTATTTTGACTCGTTCACTATTCACTGTGTTAATTTCATTTCCTCGTGTTTATATGTTTGTCGTATGATAACTAGAGCTAACTCATGTTTGTTCCAGGCTCTAGGTTAATTATAACCGATTGGTTAGTTTATGAAAACTATACTAAATGCTTACATGTCAATAAAACCCCTTCTGATAATTAATAAAACAAAAGTAATTTATTTTAAAGGTAACTTAAACTTCAATTAAAATATAATTCTTTCATCTTAATCATTTGTAATAAGCGATCTAATATATCATTGGTCAATAACTACCTATTATGAAACGTTTTCTAAAAAATGACTAAAAGTTATTTGAACTGTTTATTATTATTATTATTACTCTTTTTGTCTACTTCACTATGTACTTATTATTGACTAACATTAAATTATGAAGGATGACCTAAAGAGTAAGTCTGGAATGTCAACTTTATTATTGTTACTATCTAATATTGTCTATTCATATTAGAACGTCTACTTTCTCACCTTTCTTTAAGCTTGTATCATCATCAATAGTGTAAAATGTAATGAGTGAAAAATTTATTTATTGATTTATTTTTCAATATTAATCTTATTATCAGTATATATCTATATATAATGAGGTCATGTTGTATAGATTGTCCAGTAAATAAACTGTTTATATAGAATAAATTTACTGAAAGTGTCATTTTATTTTTGTGGAGAATAACTTATTGTTCTCATTGTAAGAATAAAATAGTATGACCGAAACATTGAGCTTTCTAACAGACAACTATTGGTTGTTAAGCAATAATGGATAGTGGCTAGCAGTGGAATCCAGGACGCGCGTCACTTCGTCCTATTTGGGACTCATCAGCTGGATGCACATGCATCTCAGAGTTGATGTTCACTCTGGGACCCGAACCCAGTACCTTTCGATTCAAACGCCATCGCGTTATTCACTCGGCCACTGAGTCCTGATAGCCACTTGCTTGTACGATGGGGTGAAGTTTAAATTCATTTAGTATTGTTTGTTTGAATCTTCCCATCGATGTGTTAGGACTGCAACTGGTCAGTCTCTAATTGGCATATGTTCATTAAGGCTATATCGAGGCCATACGCACAGTATGCACATATGCCAATTAGAGACTGACCAGTTGCAGTCCTAACACATCGATGGGAAGATTCAAACAAACAATACTAAATGAATTTATTGGTTGTTAAGTTTTATTTTAAGTAAACTATCTAAGTAATCAAATACTCGTATAATAATTGCACAATCCTTTGATAATTATGCTTTTCAATACGTTACATTCTTTGCTAATATTGTGACAACTTATTTGAAATATATTGTGGACCTGTGTCTTTTGTGATAAAAACTACCTGATATTCAGATATATCAAGTGGTTAGAGGTAGTCGACAGGAAACCCATGATATCGAGCTACTGTAGACTAACTATCATATTGCAACTTGATCGATTAAATTGGACCAACATTAAAGAATTAGACAAATATCACACAGATTGTTGCCCCAGTTACCAATGAATTGTAGACATTTGGATATATTACAACTAATCTCTTTATTGTGACTAGTGGTATCTTATCGTTTATATAGAACCAATTGACTTTGATATTACGTCATTCATTTTCAGTGTAAAATCACTGATTTCACTTTTAAATTGTCCACAAGTAGGCTGATACATATATATGTACCACATTCTGTGTTACTTATGACTAACAACTAACTGAAAAATTGGTATTTACTACCGTGGATACTCTGTCTAAATCTTGTTGTTAACAGTAATGAAAGATATAGGTCCATCCAAGCACACACAGTTAAATTAAAACTGATATATATGTTTCTCATAATTGTACAAAAGTGACACTTAATAAAAGGTACATATTGGTAAACTGTTTATATTTGTATTTCACAAATTGCACCACCATTTTGTAAGTAATAAACTACTATTTATTGATAAGATTTTATATTTTTGGTCAATAACTTCGTGTGAATAAGTCTATATTTTGGTGTAACAAACGATACAGATTGACTATACGTATGAATAATGTAGCTATACTCTAATATTCGGTATTTACGTTTTTATCTATTCTTATCAATCAGTCAGTTGCAACACAGTATTTGGTATGTATGTACATCGGTTTAAGCTGCCATACCTTATTAGCACAGCGAAATGAAATTGTTAGAGCAAATCCCAGAATAGTAGAGATAGTAACAGTAACAGGAGTAATAAAAAGATGTGACATCAAAGATTCTTGTTACCTAGGCCTATGACAATCGACTTTATTTTATTATTTTATACTATTCAAGTGGATAGATGGAGTGTTTTTTTTAGTATTTTCTATCATACTAAAATTTCAGCGATCAAACTATCGTTTTGCTTGACAATTGAAAGTTCTTATAAATGTCGAAATAATTGATTTAGTTAATCTTCTGTCTAATTGATCTGACTACTGTCGTCTTCACAAAACTACACTGAGAAAGTAGACGTTTCAGGGCTTCTTATATGTGACCTGTGTACTTAGTGTTACTTTAAGCAATATTAAGTAATAGATACCGATTGTGTGAGAGTGAGTAGATGAAACTAGATCTAGGAGCAACTAAAAATAAAACATAACGTCAGTCAACGAGATGTTTAATTGTTCTACTGATCCATTTTGGTAGATGAAGACAACTTAGTTGAGATCCGTACGATAACCGTGACCAGTGATTGAAGACACTGAATGACATGGTTTAGAATCGCCCACGGTTGCTCACATTCATTCACTCATCTTTTCATCGGTCTTCAGTTCCTGTATTTCTTCATACATACTTTTCCAAACATTTTAATTTCTATTATGGTATAGTGTCTTTGTTCTACACTCATCTGTCAAACTATGTTGATGATCGACTGACTGTCCCACTAGCTCATTGGCGACGCATCACTGGGAAGCAGGATGACTCATGTCTGAGTCTCATATGCAGCATTAGTTCCTTTAGGATTGCAAGTACACCTTGTTGACGTGTCAATGCACCTAGACCATTGTAACTAGTTCTGAATCATTTTACTTATCATCTCCTGTTTAAATAAATATTGCAATATTTCTTGAAGAACTGAATGAGTATTAAGCATAGTCAACAAGTTGTATTTGATTATTATACGTGATCAGTGGTAAAAAGTAGAGTTGAAGAATTTATCGGTTAACAAGCATAATTTTTAAAACCCATACCCATATTTGATTATTTTGCAAACAATCGATTCATTTTTCAAGTGTGTTATTCGGATTTTTCTGTGTGCAATTCACTTGAAATATAATTCATTACGTTTAATATCAATAGTTTTTCCTAAACAAATGTGTATATCCTTTACTTCATAGATACTTGCTCGATCTTCTAGTGATGGTTTACAAGGTCTATTGTCAGTCATTGAGTCTGCTTTAACTTCTTCATCTCCAACTACTAATACCAATCAACCTTCATCGACAACATGCCAGTGTCTAGCAACTTTGTTAGACAGTTTAGGCAATGCTTGCCAAGATCGTACTTTTCAAAAAACTATTCTACAAAGTCGTAAAGCTTTATTATTCGGATTATCTAATTGTCTTTCATATCATGTTCCACTGCTGAGTGATGCTAGGTTTGTTCGATTATTTTAACTTGTATTATTGTTTATTACCACATTTCCATTAATCTCATTTACTAAGGTGTATTTCATCTTTTTTTGAGAGCCACTAATGATTGCATTATATTTGATAATGTAGTAGAGGGTAGTAGGACCTCCATTGATGACACTGAAGAATGATTCATTTTTACCATTAATTGTTTTAGGTTACAGGATGATAAATGATAAGCTACGAATGTGTCATTTATTATCATTTCCAAAAGTTGTTGATATGATCTTGCACTGATGAATATCTGTGAAGTGAATATGAACTTGTCTGTCGTTCGCTTCGCAAATTTCACTCTATTAATACCATTTTGTGGTAAACCTACCTTATTTGTCACAAGTACTGTTAAAATCTATGATCTAGCAATGAAATTACGTCAAATAAACCATCTTAACTGTATAGTTTTTCTCAACTAACTACATTTTATGTAATTATTGCTTTGCGTAAGTTTCAGTAGAACACAAAAGCAACAATTGTCGTGGAATAGTACGAATTCACTTGGTTCATGATTTGTCATCATCTGTGTGACACTTGAAGTAGTTCGAACCCTATACTAGTTTTCTCAAAGACAATCAGAAGCGAACAACTTACCATTGGTGACTACCAGTTCACAATTCTTCATAAAAGCATATATTGGAGTAAATGAAAAATGGGTTCTTATTCGCATTTCCAAACATAAACGACAGAAACTGTAATCTAACAGCTGTCATCTCTTTGACAGTGGAATTACTCTTATCTACTTACTCGTTAGAAAGTATTGGTAATGTGAGTTTCAAACTCCCAGTTACATAACTTTTCATCTCGAACCCCTCATTTATTGAAACCCATATTAAAATCCCTTTCGTTATCTGATGACATTACTTCACCTAGTCAGTATTTATCTGCTTTATGTCATCTGATATTCATTTCCCACTCTTAGGAAAAGATCTTTTTCTTCATTTGTTTGTTAGTTTTATTTCTTTCCTTCAACTTCCGAAGACTATTCACTGTATGGATTCTACGGAATATATAATTAACTTTATAAAAGTACAATTGTTACTAACCTCTACTTTACTGTCTCAATCTGAGTGTTGTCTTTGATCATGCTAATCGTTTTTTTATATTTGTGAATTCAATATAAATTTAGTACAGCTGATAAGTGAATCCAAAGACATGTGTTAAATTTGCCTCTATTGAAATAACATTTTAACTAGTGATTGTCTAGATTCAATAGTTCACTTAATAACACCTAAGACCTTTAAATCGAAAGGTATTAAGTCCTAATGTAAACATGACCACTAGAATAAAGGTAAATACCCAACTGACCAGTTCTAAATACGATAAAAAGTAGAAAGGCGAAAGATTTATCCCCAAATGAGGAGACATTAGAGTTATAACTTCTAACTTCCAGTCTGGGCCATGTTGGCAGGTGCAGACTACTTGGTTGGGGGCCGCGCGACTATCGTAACCAATGGTTGGAGACTCTAGGTGAAATGGCTCAGAATCGATCACAATGGCCTAGGCGTATACACTCTTTATCTTCCCTTAAACCTTGAAATTGCTTCATAACTTTTTTCCTTCGTATACTATATCCTTATATACAACCTTTCTTTATATATTACCACCACTAAATTAACTACTTCTATGAATTCGGTGTTCATCTTGTTGTGCTAACGAGGTATGGCAACCTAGACCCATGCATATATGTGCTTGGTTTCTACGTTGTAGCTGACTGACTGACTGAGGATAAAAAGTGTATCTTATGCTCCACTCATAGCTATAATCTATGTGTTCACTTTAATTATGGTTTTAAGTTCACTTGGATTTTCAAAATATAAATAATCAAAATAGAATGTATACAGAATTAACATCAATAAACTGCCGATTATGTAATAATCGGATAATGTTGCACACATACATACGCCTACATACAAAAGAACAAAAACAAATGACTAATGAATCGATGTAGATAAAGTAGGTCATCGACAAACTCGAAATAATTAACCAGAAATCATTGACTTCATAACTATATCCTATGAATAAAAATATGTTGTTTATTAGTAGTAGTGTTTAATTCTAACTATCAAATATGAATGAATCAATAAATTAAATGATAATATATATCTCTAGGATCGATAAATAACTTCCTAGATCCCTCAATATGCATCGAAGCTATATAAATGATTGTAAGCAAAGATGGATAATGGCTAGCAGTGGAATCCAGGACGCGCGTTTCGTCCTATTTGGAACGCGTCAGCTGGATGTACCTGCATCTCAGAGTTGATGTCCACTCTGAGACTCGAACCCAGTTGCAGTCCTAACACATCGATGGGAAGATTCAAACAAAAAATACTAAATGAATTTATATTAATGATTGATGAGATAGAATGTAAGAGACAGAAAAAGGGATCAGCCAAATTGTTTTATTCATCTTAAAATAATCTAAATCACCCAGTCAAATCTAATACTTTCATTAAATTCCTGTTAAATGTTCAAGTAAAAATACTTATATTTCATCAAGGATTATCCATTTCACTTCTGTGGTCATTTAATCTATGCGTTTATATATCTATTTTTTATTTTCAATAAAGTCATGCTCGTCTAATTGCTTCAATCTGTCGATTACTACATAATATTTATGTGGGACAATCGGATCAATCAATAGGGACTAATAACAATAGCTTCAATTTGCCAGATACTTCAAATAATGATTGTTCAACGTCTTGTTTAACATCAAGCAAATTAGTTAATTCATTACTGAATAGTATTGGTGCTATTTTAGATCAAATTGGTCATGGACCAGAATTAAGAGCTGTAGTTGTTGCTTTAGCTGGAAGATTATTACCTCTATGTCATGATACTAATCAAGTAAGTAATGTTGATACTGATTGAATAATCAAGTTTGGTGAATGGGAATTTTTCTAACAGTTTTCCTTTTTATGGATTTTTAAAATAGTAGTATTAGTGTGCCAGTGAATAGTAAGTTGCAAACAATCAGATCGATTTCCAAAACTGTGTACTAATCGAACTGTAGTCACATTTTATATTACAACAGAGCGGAGAGAAATCAAAAAAATCGAGTAAAGTAAGTATGATCAATGATCATGCCGAAGTAAACATAAGAAGTTTTCTCTGAAGAAGTGGCTTACACTGAGTCACGAAACGTCAAAGAAATTTAGTTTATAAAAGGTATTAATAAGATAAAAGAATGAAAATTCCTGGTTAGTATTCAGTAAAAGAATTTCAACTAAGCGGGTGATTTCAAGCCATGATGCAAGTAAATTTTTTTTTTTGAGTACTGTATATATACTGTATATTATATCAATTTGAACACTACTACAGTTCTATAAAGAACTTTTCCACTCTATCAAACGTTAATATTACTAGTGATGCACAAATTTATCTTTATTTAGCTTACATCTTGGTTTGGAGAGAATACAACTGAGTCAATTAGCGATTTAACACCACGAACTCGTTTACTTCTTGCAATTTTAGATAGCTGGTAAGTTTCAGTTTTGAATGTTGTGATTGTGTTATCTTTTCCTAGCTTGTGATGGTAAGGGAATATTGATAAGTCACTAAAATTGAAATATTATTTTTGTCAATAAGTGGTTATGAAGATTATTGAATTTCATTGAAATCATGAATTTCCACAACCCCATACTAACAATTATCATGTGACCACTAGTGACTATAGCTTCAAGAGGAAATTTCCCGAGTTCTAATGAGTTGTGACAAGTGAAGCTAAATCGTGTCGAGTGTGACACAATTACCTACCGAAAACAATAGATGGTCAGGTAATGTTATAGAATAATTGATGTTATATACTAACACTGTTGGATTAGAGGTTAAGCGTTCGCGCGCAAGACTGAAGGTTATGAGTTCGGTCCTTCGCGCAGGGTCGTTGGTCCGCACTGCTGACGAGTCCTACATGCTAGGAGAAACTGGCCGTACAGTGCCTCCAGGTTTTCAATGGTGATCTAACATTGCTCGGTTCACAATTTAAATGATAGTATTTTTGTATTGAATAAAATATACAAACATTAGTTAGAAAGGGACTGGTGTATATCGTTCCCATAGCTTGTGTATTTATAAAAATGTAGTTGTTGAAGGGCTTAATTGCTTTAATTATAGGTAATCCATTTACTTTCTCTATTACATGGCTGATGAAGATATCTCAATCTGAATACAAGGACAACAATCTTTTACATAAACTTTATTTTGGCAAGATAACTTTGTGATTTAGTTGAATGTTTTTGGCCTGAATAATATCTTCACTTTCTAGTTACGTATCGATTAGATCTTGACGTATCTATCGAAATAACCTCAAACGCGTTATTTTTTTCTCAAATGGTGTGGAAAATCAAATTGATCATATCGTCATAATCCGATATAAGGTATTTTCAAATTAAAGTCTTAGTTTACCTAGTTTAATGAAATTGAACAATCGTTGTGATAGTTACTGAGATCAATCAACCAACCTGAATTTCAGACTTGTAATATAAATGTTCAGTTTAATTACAAATGACAATATAGAAGCCATTGGACACATAGATCAGACAATGTTAAATGCTAAAATAGTAAACTTCTATGTAGGTTATGAGTTTAATACGTTCAAAATATGTGATTTGTATATTTGAATCGTAATTTTAATTAAACGGATAAGAAAAAATCCATTATAAAATGTCTAATTCCAATCAATATAATACAATATACCTTGTAAACAAAATGCATATTAAGAAGAAATACTATATCGGATTAATTATAAGTAACCAATGCAAAAGTTCACTCATTTAATATTTTGTCTAATTTACTTGTTCATAATATGTCTCATTTTGACTAATTGTAATACGGACTAATAATTATTCAGAAAGATTGATTCAATGAAGAGTTCTCTCTGTTTTTCGTTGAATTCATTTTCAAAGCTGTACAATCACGAATATACACACTTATTTTTCTGAAATAATAGTGATAATAAGCAAAGATGGATAGTGGCTAGTAGTGGAATCCAGGACGCACGTTTCGTCCTATTTGGTACTCATCAGCTGGACTCAGTCGCCGAGTGGATAACGCGATGGCGTTTAAAGCGAACGGTACTGGGTTCGAGTCCCAGAGTGCACATCAACTCTGAAATGTAGGTACATCCAGCTGACGAGTCCCAAACGGGACGAAACGTGCGTCCTGGATTCCACTGCTAGCCACTATCCATCTTTGCTTACAATGCTTGTTAATTTAGGCTATATCGAGGCAATACGCACAGTATGCACATATGCCAATTAGAGACTGACCAGTTGCAGTCCTAAAACACCAATGGGAAGATTCAAACAAACAATACTAAGTGAATTTAATAGTGATAATAGATTTTTTTTTGCTAAACATGATAATATTGAGGTAAAATAAACAACGTTATTTTCTTATCAGGGTAACTAATAATAGTTCTGTTATCGAAAGCTTGAATTTTCATCATGAAATGTAAGGTTCAGTGTGATAAGATAAATTGTTAAAATTGAGATGAACTGTAATCAGGAGGATCATAGAAACAGAAACAAATCAGTTGGGAGTAAAACGTCTATAGAGAAGAAGATAGGAGGGAAGCAGATGACTGTGAGAGATTAAAGTCATGGCAGGAGAAGAGGCTGTACAAGTTTCCTTTGGACACATAATTCTGGTATTTCCAGATATGTAGCAAACATTTGGCAATGCTAAAAAGATGCAAGATAACTTCTTTTGACAGCTCTCTACTTACCTTTTTATGCCTTTATTTATTTTACCCCACTATTACCATATTTAGTAAAAAAAAACTCTCGGGTGTACCAATCTTTCTTGTTTTATTTGTAATACAATAATTTTGAACTTGTCACTGTATAGCGTGACAATGAAATTATTTGGAACAGTTCGTCACTTGAAAAATATTTCATATTTTTGATGACTAATCTATGGGAGTCATCTGACAAGATTTTTGTTCTCAAAATTTTATGTCATTCCCGTACAAATTTATGATTCATAGCATTTTTTTTCTCCCATATATAATAGTTCATTAGATTCGTGTTCTAAACGTAATCCTGTCAATCCATCAACCGTAACTGATGAACAACAACAACAATCAAATGGAAATGTTTCACCGTCAAAAAATGAAACAAACAATATTACATCTCATTTAATTACTGGATGTATTCGTTGTTTAGCTTTTGGAACTAATCATTCAATTAATTTACGTTATGCAATTGGTGATGATAGACGACGTGTTCGACGTTTAGCACGTTTTATTCGTGCACGACTATCAGAATATACACTTCAATCACCAAGTTTATGTAAATTAAGTGTTTCATCAAACCAATTACCACCTAGAGATGAACCATTGGCAGGAAATGTTTGTTTAATTTTACAACATTGTGCTTCAGATACACCATTAGCTGAACATCTTCAAGGTACTTCAGTAATATATGATTTATTATCACTAATACAAGTAAGTTGAAATAAATAATAGTCATTACAAAGATAATTAATAAAAAAGAACCATTATTGTTTTGATTTTGATTACTATAATATTTATATTATAATATGTACATACTAAGTTTAGTGTAAATTTTTCGTCAGGTGAATTATTTACATAAGATATTTTGTTTTAGAGCAATTAGTCCCTTTGATAAATTTCGATAGTGTAATAAGAGTCCGTCAGTCAGTCAGCTACAACGTAGGACCAGGCACATATATGCATCGGTCCAAGTTGCCATACCTCGTTAGCACAACAAGATGAACACGAGATTCATAGAAGTAGTTAATTTAGTGGTGGTAGTATATAAAAGATAGGTTGTATATAAGGATATAGTATAGGAAGGAAGAAAGTTCTGAAGCAATTTCAAGGTTTAAGGGAAGATAAAGAGTGTATACGCCTAGGCCATTGTGATCGATTCTGAGCCATGTCACCTAGATTCTCCAACCATTGGTTGCGGTAGTCATGCAGACCCCAGTCAGGTAGTCTGCATCTGTCAACATGGCTCAGACTAGAAGTTAGTGACTTCAAGGACTGATGCCACGTTTTGGTTTGGCTGCCCTCATACCTCTAACAGCATATCAAGTGTAATAAGAAGATTATCAGAACTATGTGATGATATATTAGCGCAATACATTTCGAATAATCTGATCACACGATATACATGTTAAGATCATTTATATATAAAAATGAATAGGTTAACTAGACTGGAAAGGGGGGGGGTAAGATTTTAATTGTTTCAATCAAATTTTATTATGAATATTTTTGTTTAATGTTAAAATTTAGAAAAAAAGTTAGTTACTGATTGATAGCTAGTAAAATTTCATATAGAGTAAATATACTTTATTAGTTTCAATACACTTTAATACTATTAGCCGATTTTTTTTTCTTTTGATATTTCAACATTTTAGGAAAGTCAACGATTAGATACTAAAAGGAATGCAGCAATTCTTATTGGTAAATTAGCTCAATCAAGTCAAGTACATCGAGATGAATTATCACGTTTAGATGGTTACAGTGTATTAACACCATTTAATTCATGGACTGCAGCATTAGAACGTTGTTAAAAACATTTATATAAATATTCATATGTTTCAGGTGTCTTTCAATTAAAGTCGAAATGATTTCCAGTGATACATTTATTCTTGATAATAAATATAAATACCAAATAAATGTTCATATTAAAAAAAAATCCTTGGAACTTGTTTCATTTACATTCTTTGGTTTTTCTCTTCATTATTCTATTTTTAAATCAGAAATACCTTTTATCTATCTAATTGTGTACAGTGTGTGTGGTGTTAACATTTAATAAAAGAATTCCTCATCAAAAACGTATGATAGTAGTAATAATAGTACTTAGTTTGTGCGCATGTAATAATGAAAATGATGTTGCAAATTTTACAGACAATTGTTTTAATATATATATATATATATATATACACATTAGTAAAATGTACCGTCAATAGGAACCCGTGCTTTTTTTAAAAAAAGTAACAGAACAGTTGAATTTTGTAACTGTCATTATTATTATTATTACTAAATTGAAAACATTTCCCGGGTATTGTTCGATATTCTGAAAGACTTTGTTCATTGTTTTTAGGATTTCTTCTTTTTTTTATACAAAAAGTTCATATTAGTTTTAATTTTCATCAAATCGTATATACATGATATTATTTTTACATTGAAAACCTAATTTTTCATAAAATCCAACTTTTTCATTACTACAATCAAGTGAAATTTTATAACATCCCATATGTTTTCCTATATGAACCAGGGTATCAACAAGTCTGGAAATAATAGATAATAGATCGATAATTACCAGGTTTTTATGTTTTTTTTCAAATAATATAACAATAATTCGTTAATGGTTATAGTTACATCACTTCACATACTTAGTGTGTGTGTCGACAAATGACAACGATTTTAAGTCTCTTAGACCAATAACTGCATTTCAATCTGATCTATAGAATTTGACTTGCATCAAAGCACTATACGAACACAACATTGATCATGACTCACTGGACAATCAATTGTAAATATTTCAGTTCTACATGTAGTTTGAACAACTCAGTGGTAATGCCTTAGACTGTAAAGTTGTGTGATGCGGGTTCAAATCTACGGAGGACTATGATTTTTCTGAAGATTACTGGTACGCTTCGCTAATAAGTGCTAACTAGCACAAAACCTAGATCTAACAGGGTTTTCTTGTCGACTATCAACTATCTGATAAATGACAAGTCTGGTAAATACATAATCATTTTTCTAGACAACTCCATTACTCTTTTTCACAGTGACAGCTTTTTGTTGTACCACTGAGTTATGCATAAAAATTTCTTTACGACAGTGATGTAATCCCTCATAGGTGTTCGAGTACTCTAAACTTATTACTTCTAATTAATCACAAGTTCAAAAATTACGTTCATCGTAAAATCAAATAAGAATAAATACAAAAAGAAAGAATTAGTTCTAAGAATAGATGAGTCCACTTCTTTTTTTAATGCCCAGTCACTCAGTTCCGCTAGATTTCCAGACAATATTAGTCGAATGATTGTTCTAGTTTATCCACATTAGTGGCACAGTTGAGCTATTGAGTTTAGAAATACCTGTTTTAACCATGTTAAGAAGCTGTTTTGAAGAGTAGTACTGCTACGTCCAGCCATTATTACGCAAATGCCCCAGCGAATCCCAAACCATGCATCATTGACCGACCCTAGGGCTGGTTGGAGAAAGCAAAGGTGATCAGTATATGACATGTTCCCGGGGTATGAGGACTGACGCCTGCCTGACCTTCACGGCCCCTTGTTCGGGGTTCTAGAGATAGTGTAATACAGTAGCTTGAGATGTTAGATACGGCTCAGAATAGAAGCCAATGGAGATCTTACTTATATTTATCCATTTTTATTTCGTCTATTTTTTTTATTATCTCCACCTTCCTTTATCTCATCAAAATCTTATTTATTGTGTGGAACATGTTTATTTCGGCGCCCCTTTGTGTCAATATGTGTTTAATTAGAAATTATTACAACATAATTAGTTCGCATCGTGGCATTGGCTTAAGAATGAAGTCTTAAGACGTAGTCAAACTGATTTGTAATAACTGCAATGTTTTCGCCTCATTTTCTGACTCCATGAACTGCGTTGACGTTCAACTATAAGAAACAGCATGGAGAAGACAAGCCTCGAAATTCCTTCATCATGTCGACAAAAGTGCTCTTAGTATGATTGATGAATTAAACTATCACTTATTGGGCCTTGCAGACTACTCTCAAAAAGGCCGTACAATCAAGTACTAATTATAAGTTCCACCTTACGTTCACAAATGTTATTTTCTTTGATGTGGACAGTTGAGAAGCACTGTTTTGTAGATTTTCCACAATGTACAGATCTTGTCGTATAAACAGCTTCATCGTTTTAGTCGGAAACTGCTGTTTTTGAAATTTTCGCTTCGATTCTAATTGTCCGTCGGTCTGTACACGAATGCCAGAAAGGAATAGCTGGGAACTCTCTTCATACACTTTTAGACGTAAGCTAGAGAAGGTAACTAAGCTTTTATCGTGGTATAACTGTTACTTACGTTCTAATAACTGATATCGTTTTACCTCAGCAGCAGTAATTTTTAACTGTTTACCAGTACGTTAAAACTCTGTAGCATAAAAGAGGTTCAAGGTGTTATCACCTACAATATCAGTGGGACAAACAAAGTATTGCATTTGACTCACTGTTGGATATTGTACACATATGAAGAGATTACTAACTAGTTACCTATTCAACTGTGTTTGCTTCCAGTTTCACGGGTCGCTGAGTTGCGCTTCTCATGACAGAAGCTTTCGAATCTGATGCACGTTTGTTTAGTTTGCATGCGTCTTAAGGCAGCACTTCAAAAACTTTATTGAAATCCTAAAGGACGCTGCGGAGCGTTCTTCTCCCTCTGAATGAACACTGCTTCAGTAATTATCTGTATCAACGTTTACAATGGTCATAAGCAATGAACTAATCGAGCGCATTGACAACCTCACTTGTAAGTCTCATCAGCTCTTGTGATTTGATGGGCGTGGATTTAAAGAGCTCACTTGATTCTTACAAATCTCCCACCGATTTACCATGAGAAAGATGTCTTTCTACCACCAAAGGACGAGTACATTGGGCTGCAAACCACTCTATTTCACTTTCCGTTTGTGAAATGCAGCCTTCAACATCAGAGAAAATTGGTAAACCACTAGCATTTGAATTCAGATGCCTTCGGAGCATTCTTAAGATAAGGTGGAACGGTCTATTGAGTAATGGTGAACTTAGACATAGAGTAGTAGGTACAGATGAAACATCGGTTAATGAGATCATGGGTTTCATTAACTGTGATGGCATAAAAAGTGTGATGTGTGCTTAATCAGCTCTTAACCCTTAATGCAGTGTTAGCTAGTAAATGAATAAGTTGGGGGAAATCTTGATGAGTCTAAACCCAGAAATACATCAGTCCAATTGATCATTGACTGTTGGTCTGAGTCACGCTAATAGGCAAAGACAGCCTAGTTGATATCCACGCGGTGTTCGCAACCAACTTTGAAAGCATCAAGCCATATAACTTAAAATCTATCACATTCGCATAGATGGGCCTACTACTTCCTTCATCTAAGTTTGAGTGAAATATGATTTTACGCTTTTAATTCCATTGTTCTACTTTGAGGACCGTATTTTTTTGTCAACATATGCTATCGTGGAAACATTCTTTCAACTCATCTTGTGTTAATCCTTTTAATTCCACTACCTTTCTTTTACAGATTTAGGGTGATGTGTTGATCGGTGCAAATTTGTCCCAGGCTCTAAGTTGACTACGACTAATTAACTGAATCTTTGTAAGATTCATTCTTTTTTGAATTCCTTAACATGTTTTAAAATATTAACAATATTTTGAAAATGTTTGAACTTTTATTGGGTTTGTTTCAATCTTCTACTCCAGGGAAATATTTTGATGTACTTTTAAAAAGTCGACTATGCATTTTGTATTGTTAGCAAGTATATTAAAGTCAGATTGGTATACAGGCTATATAGCCTGTCACATATGCGACACTACTTACAATTAATTTATTACAGATAGAAAAGAACTAATATAAAGACTGAAACCCTAGAGAAAAGATATTTTCTAAAAACGTGTGAATAGTCTAAAACCGTTGCTAAAATTTGATTGAGCAGAAAAATGAAAAACAAGTTGGGTGGCCGTAACCCTTAAACTTATAAATAATATGAGGCCAATCACAGTAGCTACACATTTATTACCGTCGACTGCTATTATACCTTCACATTAGCGATATACTCAACTTACAATGGAATATAATCGGCACCATTAGAAATCAATCGTAAGAAATTATGATTATGAGAAGGGTCAGAGAAAAACCAGTATTATAGTGTATAGAACGCAAGTCTTATCTACAAACTTTAAAATCATGTAACGCCTTACGAGGGACCATTATAAATATATATATATATAAAATGAAAATGCAACTTACAATCTCCCAAAATTCATTCCGCGAAATCTGGAATCGACTATAACATCCTCAATATGACCACGCTGAAAACATATAAAATAAATTTATGGCTACCTTCGAACACTGGTGAATGAACTTCAACTCTATGAAGAGAGTGGCTGCTCCAATTATTCTACTTGTTGTAACGTCTTCTAAAACTACAATAAAATATGTATCCAAGCAAGAGGCCATCGAAGAAAATCTTTCTAATGAAGAATATTAATTTCAATGTCTTTTACCATCGAATTCCCTCTTTTCTATCTTTCCAACTACGGTTAACTGTTTTAATAAAGTAAGGTAATCTAGCAGTCAACAGCGAAATTATGAAACTACCATAATCCGATGATAATAAAGGTCGTATTTTCGGAATCACTTTTGGATTTTGAACATTCATATGCACTGCATGTTTCTTGATCAACTCAGAACAGTTGATATGTTCCAGTAATAAGGGGTCAAACAACGACAAAACAGCCATATCTCAAATAAGCGCTTGTCTGTCACCTTGATAAAATTAAACTGACAAACAAAGTCTGGGTAGGTAACATGTGTTTCGTGAAATGAAGACTGAATCAAAACAGAAATTTATTTTCGATTCAGGAATTTCATAAAGATGAATCCTAGCATTCGTAGTTGCATTTTTTCGAAAATGATTTTTTATGTACCTAACATGAGATAGATAAATATCGTCAACTAACTGTTATTTGTAACATTTGTGATTGTCGTAAGCCAGCAACAAACTTCTAGCTTTAAAAAGCTTGTGATATTTTTTGGTTGAACATTGTGACACGTATTAGGTACTTTTGTGTAACGCTGTTATCATCGTATTAACCTCGATTTCAGTTTTGTTTGAACAGGAGGGTGGGTGTTCTGTGTTATTCCTAAAAATGGCAGCCTTCCAGTTGATCCATCTTTTTTACAGGGCGTTCGCAGGTGGAGCTTTAATCACGTGTTGGGGTAATGAATTTGATTTGTTGATGATTCGAAGGGAAAGTCTATAGTCATCTGACAAATAATTTCTTCCGAAATTTGAACTTTTTTAGAGTGTCCTCGTAAATTCTCTATTTTGGAAAACGGAAAAAATGAGGGTGTGTCGGATGCAAATTTATCATAAATTAATCTAAAACTGTGATTAGGTCGTCTCTGATTCTTCTATATGACAATGGAAATGGGTTTGGTTTAGCCAGTTGAGCATCAGTAGGAGCCTTACTATTCAAAAAATAAGCTTGGTTGAGATTCTCTTTCAAACAGGGGCTAGCCGCTTGTATACAGTACTAGAGTTTAGGACAAATAGATACCGAGTACAAAGCCAAAAAATGTCTTAGTATCCACGTGAATGAAGGCTTCATCTATTGACTATAGGGTTCCGAAACCTCAGGTGGCTATCACGCGGTGTTAAGTAGTGGTTTTTAAGCCTCGGCTAACAATGACTCCTAGGTCACTGTGTGTCTGTATGGCAGATAGTTCAATGTCATTTACCGTGTATGTATCGTTATGTCGGTTACCAATATGCATCATAGTGCACTCGAAATCATTTATCGGCAGCCGCCAAAGTTTTAGACTATTCAGGTAATTTCTTCGGGTCATTTTTAAGCTCTTAACCACCACATTTACTTTCTATCGCTCTGTATATCTTGATATCGTCAGCATATTTTTACGATTTGCGGTTTCAAAAATTTGGTACTGACACATATTGTGCTATGAGCCAAACCCCTAACCGATCAGGAACACAAGAATGAGTGGGAAAGTGTTTAGAACCACCGAATCAAATGCAAATACTCATCCATATATATACTGGTCTATTGTTGGACAATTGACCCACTTGAACCTCAATGAATTAAACTTGACCTTTATGCCACTTCTGACAGCTATCATTTGACTTTTTCACCAGGCTACTTCCTATTAGCTTCCCATATCGCATATAACAAAATCGGTGATGATAGGAGACTAGGAAAGCCATTTTTGTCTCGTATCTGTGTTGAAAACAGGACTTAATGTGTCATTCTTCCAATGCCTTGGTAATCTACCTTGGGTTACAGATGGATTCAAATATATACTTAAGAGATTTATAACAAAATTTGCCAGTTTCTTCAGTAATCCGGCGTGAATTTTATCGGGTCACACGGATCTACCCATATCATGTTTATTTGACAGACCGAAGACACTGACTTCTTCGATGGTCACGACATTCATAGTGTGTATGAAGGGGTTGTATGAACTGAAGGGTAGAGCATCTCCACGATATATGGATTGCCAAAGTAATTTGAGAATAACTGAGCTCCACCATGATCCTCCTTCACCAATGATGTGGTACTGCTGTCTGCCTATAATACTGGCATCCTGCCTTTGATCTTAGCTCTTTGTTTTGTGTGCGAATATAAACAATTGAAGTGTTCTATAGACTTCTTTACAAGCTTTTTTACTTATAATCTTTTTGACGTGTGGAGTGCACAAATACTTCGGGCTTCCCAATACTGAGATTTGTCCCGTCATTACCCAGTAACCTAAATTTCTTTCACATTCCTCTCCCCTTACAACGAGAAGTGAGAACCTCCCACTGTTAAAACCATCTGGCAGAAATTCGTTCACCTCGTAGTTTGGAACTCGGTGAACCAAACAAACCAGTGGCTCCTGTCCTTTAGATCTAAAGTGACAACTAAATAATTCCCACGTTCCAATCGCATGCGATACATTATCAATAACGGCAAAGAAGTTAGTGTTTCTAATGAGAAGTGCTACACCTTCTTTGGACCCCTGGGTTCTGTCAGCACTTACTAATGCGAAACTCTCAGAATAAAGTTCCCTAATATCTACAGATTGTGTCAGTCAAGTTTCTGTGATGGCAACTTTACTGAACTTGGTATATTCTGCCTGTTTACCTGGCCCTGGTCCCCCGTTGAAGAAAACTTCAAGCACCTGTGTAACAGATACAAAGGCTATTTAAATGTCTTTGGCATCATTCTCTACCGAAGCCTCACCTCCCGAAAATTTGCAGTTCTAGGGTCATTTCTGCCTGTACCTAATCTGTGCTTTAGTTTTTTCTTGGACTCTTCATTTTACGTGGCTCTCGAAGGACACATCTTGACAGGCGAAACTCCTGAACACTTTTGTGGCTCAGTTTCGTGGGTTGATTGAAGTTAGCCATTAACACCGTAGGATGCCGGCTCAGTGGTCTGAAGCTAAGCTTTCACGCGCGAGTCCGATAGGTCCTTGGTTCGAAAATGAAGAGCAGGATCGTGGATGCGCACTGTGGAGGAGTCCCATACTAAGAAGGAGCCGCCGTCCAGTGCTTCCAGGTTTTATATGGTGGTCTAGTTTCAATTGACTTAAGGATCCAAATATTATATCACGTTAGCTTATATTAATTTTTCACCAAGAGATTCCTCTCATTAGAATATATAAATGCCGCTTTTAACAGCCTTTTTTGGTATTTTCCAAAGTCCTTCTGGCTACCTAGTCTATAAACCATCAGCAAGGTTTCCACGGAGACTATCGAACCTTTTACCTACCCTATGTCGTGACAAAAATGATCTCTTGGGCTGCGGCCTTCACTCTCCTTGACTCTGTGAAATGTGGTGGCAATCACAGTTACGTTACACACATTGTGAGATCCCAGATGATTGTTGATGAATTGGGTGGTGTGACTTGTTTCACCTACTAGAAACGAATCTGGACTTGCGATTAGGCTTTCTGCGTCTCCTGTAACCTTCCATTGAGAGTGTGGGGAACAGAAGAAGATTTCCTTGAGATTTCGCTCCTAACATTTCGCTTTGAAGTCCGTTTTTCCTTCTTTGGTCTGTGTTAGCCAATTGTCTCTGAGCTGATTTGGGATGGTCTCACATGGATTTGTGCATTGATAGAGCGGGTACCATTTGATGTATATCGATAAAGGCTGTTAATATGTCGTTCAAATGCATCTGCCATTTCAATGGCTACTGATACCGAGCCGTTCGCGTCCCAAAAGCATTTCTGACACAGCTAAATCTTTTCATTTTTACTGAGAGTTTTGGAAGACTCGGTCGTGATATTCATGCAAATGTCGCGGTGCCATCTTTTCCAGTCATCGTACTTATTACAACTTTCCGCAGGGTACCAACAGCGCGTGCGTTGACAACTGACTTCTCTGAACTGTGGGCATTTCCTTTCAGAAATCTGCTCCCAAAGATCTATGACATGCTTCTTATCATTGTTGCGTAGACAAGGCTGGAAAACTCAGAATTGTAGGTATCCTGAAGTCTGTACGAAATTATCAACTGCGGATGTAGTAAAGCTCTCCAATACGTTAACTTCAAAGGATCACCCACTGAGGGTGACGCGTTGGCGGAGATGAACTTGTAAGAACAGTGGATAAGCAGACCGTGAGTGGCCTTATTATTATTGGTGTCGGTAGGCTATCTTTTCTGAAGAGAGTAGGCAAACAACATAGAGATGCTCGGAAATCAGGAGACTTTCGAACCCAAATATTACTTTTCATTCGAGATTGATTACAATGTGGTTCAAATAATCAGTCTAAGTGATCTTGTATGTTCACAGTTTCGTTAGCTTGCACATTAAGCCCCAGTGACGACTAAACAAAGCGACCAAAATTTTGGAGCCGTTTGTATTTAATTAAATAAATAATTGCTACTTTTGATTGTCTGTTCGTAATTGCCACGTGGTATCTATCTATCTAGTTTTTCCCTTCAGTCTTATAATACGATTGGTTTTGTTAAGACTATCTCATCTACGTAGAGAATAAAAACTACCCAAATGAATTGTGTCCGTAGTGCGGTTGTGATGAAGTTTGTGCTAAGGTGATAGGAGAATGTCACGAATAAGAAGACCAGCCATGAGTTAGCTTAAGATCATAGAGCCTAAGCTGAGAAAAAGCTACAACCAATTCTTAATTACAGGTGGAGGACTGGTTTGAGAAACACTAATTAGTGCAAGACTATTAAAATATCGCTCGTAATTGTTTTAGCCAGTTTGTTTGTGTTACTAGGAAGACATATTTTGGTTCACGCTACACTCGTTTCAGGCATTACAAAAATCATTGACACTCTTTGGCACTAAACTACACTATGAAGAAGGGGATAGTTTCAATGTGGGACACGAAATGGTACTCAAAGAAACTTATAGACTTTCGTGGGATTAGAATATGTAGTTCTGAAACTTTTTCATGGTTCTTTCGGAAGAATACTGAACACCTACTAAAGCCATAAGTGTACTGAAGGGGAATATTATATACGTTTTCTATCACAACTCCATTCATCATCGACTGATAATCTTCCTTTTAGGTTTATGAGGTGTCGAGAAAGGGGTTACAGCTCTTTTTTGCAAAGTGCTATTTGGTGGGCGATTAAATAGATATTCAGGCCAAAAATATGGCAAACCTTTTCGCTTGGAAGCTCTGAATCTGAAACCTAGAGATGAATTGTAACACTCATAATCCACTTCACAATAATAGATCATTAATCCATCTTAGTATTCGGTCATACTTATTAGGACACTCATTTAATATAGAGATAGAAGGACCTCGTTATAAAGTCCGTACAGAAGTTTTTGTGGTCAAAATCTCTAAAACGAAAGAACTTTCTATTACGAGAGATATAAGTGGCACTGATGTTTACTTTAGTTACGTAAGTTCGAAGGGTGGTTATTGTCCTTCACTCCACAATCGCTTCCATTATTATTACTTACATTTCCAGGAGTACAATGACCAAAACCATACTTTTCCATAATCAAGAATGTTTTCCTACCCTTAAGACGCATGTTTAAGTGAACAACCGGAATACTGATTCTATCAAAAGAAGTCCAAAGTGCGAAAACCTAATTAAGCAACTGTTTGCATTTGAATAAATCTATTCAAAAATGGGAATTAACTAAATAGTAAACGCAATTACTCATGCTTAATAGTGAGATAGCATATATTGAACCTATGCTTTGGTATCCAATGCCTTGTTTAGAACGTTGGTGATATAAACTTACTCCTTTGAAATGGGTTGAACCTGGTGATTATGACAGACCCAGATAATAGTCTGACTGCCATAGATTGGCTTCCAAATCTCAGTATAAGCATGTTGACAGCTTCTATTGAAAGTGAATTTCCTTTTGAAATGGACAGTTGGGACTCCGTGAGTGTGGATGATAATAAAACTGAGTCTGACTGTGGGTCCACGCCCTACCAACCGGATAGTAAACCACCTTATAGCTATGCGAGCTTGATAACGTGTGCCATACAAAGTACATCAGAAAAGAAAATGACGTTAAGTGAAATTTATCAATGGATCTGTGATAACTTTCCGTATTATTGTGAAGCTGGGAGTGGCTGGAAGGTATAAATTCATTTTTAAACTGATTTATCCTAGAATTCTATTCGTCATAACTTATCACTTAATAAGTCTTTCACCAAAATACCACGCTCTCGAGATGAACCAGGCAAGGGATCTTATTGGTGTTTGTCTAATCAGTTTGATGACCAGGAATGCATGCCATCAGCTCCAAAAAGACAAGTATGTAAAAACATTCACTATCAATGGATTCATTTCGTATTATAACAGCGCAAAACTTGCCTTGTACTTTACCCAGTATTATGGTATCGGTTTTTATTTCGAGAGATTAACATACGTCTGTGTGCATAAGATGAATGTATAAGATCCTTAAATCTGAATTTATATCCGGAAAATATATTCATAAGGATTATAGTTCTTGCACCCCGAGATTTGGATTATCAGTAAACTTTACACCTTGTGATTCTTTATTTGATATCTTCTTGGTATCAAACGATAATTAAAATCAGAGGACTATAAGTTGTTTGCTCATCTTACATGATATCTGTTTACCCTGTCTTTATTCCAGTTAGACTGTTCCGTCCCTTTTATCACCAAATATTTTCGAACTCCAGTCTTTCATTTCTTTATTTCATTCCGAGTTTATCCTGTTAATCATACATTCGTCTTCCAGCTTATGAATAAATCATTGCAAATGCGTATAGAGATATTTATTATTGACTGAATTAATTTCTCTTAGCAATGCTTATCTGTCTTATAAAACAAAACAATCCCATTTGTTTGTTTGTAATTTCTTGAGGAAAGTTTATAAAATAACGTCATGTCGTTTTCTTTGTTCTCATCTGATGTTTTGATAGGCAGAATCTAAATAGTTTATTTTGTTCAGTTCAGCTTATTTACATAAGATTATTTGCGCCATGAGACTACCATGATAAGCTCTAAATCATCATCTAGCAGTTTTTTGATCCGATAGTAATTTGAAATAATGTTAATGAATACTGCAAATAATTTCCAACATAAATCTCAGCCTTCATATTATTGTTTTTGTCTACTGTGGTTAACACATTCTTTTGTGACCTAGCGTTATGTATATGAGATTTTGTCCAGCCAATTCATACCCTTTCACTTTGCATAAACATATGAACACTGAAAATTAAAGAAGACAGTAGGCTTATGGTACCTTTAAAAGGTTTGTCATCACTTTGTAGTTCATATTGACTGAAAGATCTGTTAAATTCGAGTGTTTAGTGTGGACAAGGTATTTGATGATGATGCTTATTATGTGTCCAGTGCTAAATGTTTTCAAAGATTCACCACTGGTAGAACGTATATCGAACGACAGCTATCTCAGGCTCCATAAAAGCAGGTTGGTTATGATGCATATACATAAAAGCACTTGTTTTTAGGTTATTCATACCCAATGGCTAACTGTATAGTGCTTTTGTAGTCTTTTAGTGAGCCTTTCGTAATTGAACCCCCAAAATAATTTGAAGTATGTAGATTTGTTTGACTTATACAACTTTTAAATTATATACACTATTGGTAAACATTTTTGTACAATTTTAAGATTACGATCAAATACGCTGGAAAATAAGTAGACTAGCTTACTTACCTTTCAGATAGTGGGGAATATTTTTAGCTTAGGAAGATGACCTTAGCAGCGTTTTATTATCTGAACCAAATATTTTTTACTGATGATATCTAGAAGGACTAAATGAGTTTCACAATTAGATCCCCAAGGTTTGATAACGTAACTTCACGAAAAATTAGTTATCTTTGAATGATCACAAAGCTCATTACAAATTGTTGAAGTAATACGTTTTATTATTTGGTACATTTTCAGGCCGTTTGTTCAGAACAAAGTCTGGGTTACATGTCACAATTACAAAAAATATCACCCACACACGATACAACTTTAATTACATCTGAAACTACAAATAATAACGATAACCATGATAACCTGCAATTTACAACTAATCACTCTAATTTAGAGGCTCGAATTAATCACGTTAACCATTGTAATAATAATTTACGTAACTCAAAAGCTCATCGAATTAGTCGTACGTGTTTATTAAACTCTGTGTACAACGAGTATACTTTAGAAAATCAACATATTACTGACAATGACAACGCAACCAATAATATTTCACATCATTTAAATAAACCAGTTTCCCGTGCATCAAATAAACATATATTATCAAATACAAATTCTACTATCCCTAAACATTGTGATAATTCCAATTATGTACATATGGAACATGATAATCAAAACAGTAGCAGTAAAAATAATGTTGCATTACATATTGATCAGATAAATGCAATAACTAGACCAAATGATTATTTGATAACTTGTAGTCCTCAACTTAGTACCAGATTTTCAATGGGTTCAAATACATCAGACTTATTTGAGACAAGATCATTATTTCCAAATCATTGTACTTCTCTTACAATGACCACTTCTGATGATAGCATAATCAATAATGAACATGCAATTGGTAATGATGAAACTTCCGTCACACGTAATACCTCTACAAACACTACTACTTGTTCTGTTACCAGTTTTAACTCAACTATTGATGACCATATCAACAGAGATGGCAGATATTATTTGCATAGATTAGATGAATATGAAAATGTGGTAAATCATACATCTGGCAAAATATCTGTGCATTCAGATCAACAGACTAATTCCGTATGCTATACATCTAACAAGGAAATAAATCTATCAATAGACAATAATAATAGGTTGTCAATGCCTCAACAAATAAATACAAGGCAGTATATATCTAGCATTTCTCCAGATTTGTTGATTAAAGCGTTTGACACATCATCAGCTAACATAACAAGTACTAATTCTGATACGTTAGTAGGTATTAACAATAGTGATTTTCTGTATAACTATGATAGTGACTTCCAAAAAAACACAATTAACAGTAAAAACAATGTGCAAGAAATGTTAACGTTTGTTAATGAAGATAATAATAATAATTCAATTGGACCTTTACTTTCTTCAACATCACCATCGATTGTTGACTTCTATATGATTCAGTCAAACCATACAGTGAATTCACAGCAAGAAGATGTAGTTGGAGTAGTAGGAGGAGGTGAAGATGAAGATGAAGAGCAATGTGAAGATCATTCATTAAGATCAAGCTTTTCAACGGGTGAATTGGACCTTAGTGCATCATTTCGACATTTATACCATTCATTATTTGATGGTTCTGGTAAGTTGAAATTCTATACTAACTAACAAGGTACATCTGAATGTGTGGGAATTTTAGCTTTTTATTTATAAAATTGTTTGTACTGATATATTAACGGTATGATTGATTGCACGAACAATAAGAATAAGCACGTAGCAATCGACAATATACAGAGATTATCCAAAATTCATCCGCTAAACTCTGTGGTTAAGTCAATAAATTAATCAACTTGGGATTATAATAAACCATTTGAGTGAAAATTATCACCTAAGGGATTCAAATGACAAATAGCTTCGATTATTACGTGATTATATTATGCACATTTTAATAATCATTTCTTGTTTATCGTAATTGCTCGCCAAGTCGTTAAGTACAACCTAAACGTTCTCAAAGCTTATAATATTCTAATTTATATGTAGCTAGACAGCACACTCTGCTGTACCTTCATAATATATTCAAGCTACCGGCATCACAACAAGTTATTTGCTGTAATATATTCTTATATGAATAAAAATATGGACAAGTGAATCAACATTAGTATTTGCCATCACGCAATAGTAAACTCAGATCCTAAGTTTCATTCTCGTAAACATTGGGCCACATAAGTTGCTTATAGGTGTTAACTGCCAAAAATCGCTTATCCAAGACTTTTCATTTAGTGTTCTCATATATCTTTTATTAGAATAAAATAAAAATGACTACAATCCATTAGATATAATTCGATCAATACATAGGGTTTGAATAGAAAGAACACTGGTTACTATTAGAGCACAAGTATGTATAAACGTTTTCCGTTGGTCAAACATTGAAATTTACGATAACCCAAACTGTTATTAAATATTAGACGGAATACCTATTCATAGAGTTGCTTCATCTTTTGACTTTGAAAGTTCTACCGATCTATGACTATAAACCTCAACTTTCTGCATGTTTAGGTACATTATTTGGTCCTCTTAAAGGAATTTTTATTTCAAAGCATAAAATCAGTCGATTCAACCAAATTTCACAGTACATTCTAAAGCTGATACCATCCTATAATACAGCATGTGAAAAAGTATTAAATCACATTAACTAATTCACCAGGTACTTAGGTATGAACCACAATAAGTGTGAGAGCTAATAATACTATTAGGTTGTTCAAACTGAAATAGATGGGGCAGCGGGGTTCAGGCCTAAGACTTAGTGAACAAACGTCGAACACATCAATTACTTAGCCATTGTTACACAACAATATATAGCTTACTTGACATTGATTAGTAATAAAGTCAATGAAAGTTTTACTTTTTTCTTTGTTGAGCTCAAAATTTAGTAACCTTTTATTTATTTTAGAACTATCATCACATTCAGTAATGGATCTTCAAAATACACCTGGGCTATCTAGTCAATTTTCATCAAATAAACCAAATGAAGCATCATTTAAAAAAATAACGACGACAACAACAGCGACAACCATGGAAAGAGCAACAATACCTACAGGTGATCCAACTGTTATAACAAATAAGGAAAATATAATCGATTATTGTAGTTCTCACTTATTGAACAACAATAATAATAATATCCTAGACTTAAACAATCGTATATGGGATTCATCATCAGATAACCGTCATCATCATAGTAGCCAACAATTCATATCATCATCATCATGTATCTCGGACTCTTTATCATCTTCCTCCTCTTTGTGTTATTCATCATCTCCATCATTTTTACATCATTCAGCTTATTCTCAAAATGATCAGAATCGTCAACTGATTACATCATCAAACAATATTATAAAAGCATCTAATGGATTATTAAATAATTGTAGTTATCATAATCATAATTATAACTCATTAAATTTAACCTATGTATTACAAAAAACTTTACAAGCGGCTACAAATTTCGATTGGAGTAGTATCAATCTAGATGAATATCCAGGTTGGTTTTGATAGTTCTAGTGCGACATAATTGTTAATATTACTTGTTTTGACTTCATCTGCCCACTAATTAGTCTATACTTAATGTGAAGAGAGTTAGTCTCGAACTAGTTTATGGCCCTGATGTCATAATTGATTATTACTTTATGATTTACTGAGTTCATGAGACCAAAATTATTGCTCTTTTTTAGCAACAGCTATCATATGTCAGTAATTTGAAACACTAAACTGATATCGCACCGTAAGAATATGTACATTAATTTACTTGAAATTGAGCCACAGTTTATTCAGTTATGATCATAATCGACATAGAGCGAGTGTATATGTGTGTGTTCAACCTAAGATCTCATACCATGCCAGCACGGTGAGATGAAGTTAACAGAATTTATAGCAAATAAATCGATATAATAGTAATATTAGTTATGGTAAAAAATATTTACCATGGAGTACATGGCGTAAGAGGAACAAATTCAAGTAGTAAAAAGTATAAGATAATTTTAAAACTCAGGAATTAAAGAGAAATAAAAAGTGAATGCATCTGCGACATCAAGATCGACTGCAAATCGTCCACTAACGTCGTGTCTAAACACTAATCACGATAATAACCGGTTCCTGTCAACTGCACTCAGTCCAACAGCCAATGACTACGTAGACTGATGCCACATCTTGGTTTGGCTGTCCGTAGCTTTCATCCAACCTACTCTTACTCCAGTCACTATTGAACGTCCAAGTAGGTAGTGGTCGATTGTACCACCATCAAAAGTCATGTGTGATAGCTAATCAAACTATAGTAGATGATACAGGGTAAGAAGCTGCAATCCTGTGGTAGAAAGTCAAGTAATTTAACCACTGAAGTATTGTATATGTGTGAAGTAGTATTTTATTGATTGACTGTGATATTGTCAATGAGATACTGCTTCATTGTTTAATCCGAAATGTTTACAAACACATCTAATTAGCAAGTTAAAAATACAATCAGATGAAAATGTTATGTTTCAATACTTATTGTGATACACTTATAGATTAGGGAATTTCCATAAACAATTCGTCTCTCAATGAATTTCATTTATCTTTTTTGAGTGTTTCTTTTCAACTTTCTCAACTATGATAAATTAGTACTCGTAAACCAGACCTAAAGTCATATGAAATCGAATGGAAGTCAAAGATATACTATCAAACTGCGCGAGAATTGGCTAATAGTAGTAACAGTGATACATGAGCTACACTGGAGGGTTTAGGTATTGACTTCCTAGCGGCTTTATAGATCCGCATACACTTTGATACTTGAAGATCAGAAGGAAAACAATTGGAAAATGTGATTGAAGCCGCATTTCGAAGCTTATTTTATGTACAAAAACCAAAGCTATTCATAGAATTATTATTTACTCCTGTTTCTCCTCTTCGAGGAGCAGAGGCACCCATCATAATTCGTCATCGAACTCTGTCCTGGGCAATCCCTTCCAGTTGTTTCCAACTGATATTCGTTCTTTTAATGTCTGCTACCAATTTTCGACTCAGTGTGTTCTTGTGCCTTCCTCTTTTCCGTTTCCCTTCAATATTCCAAGTTAGAGCTTATCTCGTGTGGTAATGTATGTCCTATCAACCTCCAGCCTCTTTTCCATGTTTTCTCCTAAGCTTGGAACTGGTTTGTTCTCTCCCATAGTAGGTTATTGCTGACGACATCCGGTCAACGGACATTGATTATCTGGCATAGACAACAGTTTATAAATACCTGTACCATTTTGGTGATGTGTGTAGTAGTTCTTCAAGTTTCTGCTCCGTACAATAAAACTGGCTTTACGTTCGTATTAAAGATTCTGACCTTGATGTTGACTGACAATTGTTTTGAGTTCCATATGTTGTTCAAATGTCGGAATACTTCCTTGATCTTGTCGATCCTCCCCTTTACGTCTACATCAGACACTCTACGTTCATCAATGATGCTATCAAGATGTGTGAACGTTCCCACTTCCTCCAGGGATTTTCCATCAAGTGTGATTGGGCTGGTGTTCTCTGTGTTGTATTCGAGTGTCTTACGTTTTTCCTCGTGTATGTTGAAGCCTGCTGCTGTAGAGGCTGCTGCTATACTGGCTGTTTTCACTTGCGTTTTTGGTGTGTATGGGATAGAAAGGTTAGGTCATCTGCAAAGTACAAATAATCTGGTTTCGTGTATACCATTGAAATAGTTAACAATTTCACAACCGTTTTTACAAAAACATAATCAGCTCTTTCTTGTATATGAAATAACCCCCGAATGTATTGTCCAGAATGGCAATGAAAGCTTTGCCATTATCTAGCTCAGAGAACATAACACCATCACTATAAATCATCTATATAAAATTACAACAGGCAATTTCTGTACGTTTTTTTTCCTGTATCATCTCGATTAACTGTTATGATTTAAGATTATATTACAGTAGTTTAGTGTCAACGTTTGATGAAGGATTGAATTAAACTGTAAAATCTTGTAAAACAATAAGCCTTTAAAAACGTTTCTGCGTATATATTTCATTATTATGTTTAGCAACTTGAAAAAAATCAATCATATGTATTTTAACTCATTTTTATATATACTGGAAATCATGAGTCAATTGAAGCTAGACCACCAAAGAAAACCTTGAAGCACTGGAAGACCGTTTCGTCCTACTGCGGGACTCATCAGCAGTGCACATCCACGATCCCGCCTCGCGAGATTCGAACCCAGGACCTACAAGTCTCGCGCCAGAGCACTTGATCGATAGACCACTGAGCTTGCATCCAACGGTGTTAATAGGACGAAACGGCCGTCCAGTGCTTCCAGGTTTTCCATGATGGTCTAGCTTCAATTGACTC
Source organism: Schistosoma mansoni (assembly GCF_000237925.1). Classification (NCBI taxonomy): domain Eukaryota; kingdom Metazoa; phylum Platyhelminthes; class Trematoda; order Strigeidida; family Schistosomatidae; genus Schistosoma; species Schistosoma mansoni. The sequence continues at coordinate 1,405,962 of NW_017386029.1, read as the reverse complement.
CATGATTTCAATTATGAATGAAAATTACTTAAAATCTCCACAGAAAACCCCCCTTTAACTCATTGTTCGTTTTTACTCTTGTTTCTGATTTCCAAACTTTAATTTCATATAAATAATTAATGAACAAATTATGAGGTTTAATTATATATTATCGACTACGCATAATGGTGATGTTGATTAAATCTCTTCATTGATTATTTTGGTATTTTCCTTCAATAATGTCGTCCATTTATGATGATGTAGATGATGGTTGTGGCAACGACTTGAATGATGATGTTGATGATGTTTATGATATTTCTGTAGGAATGACAGAAAAAATGATTGATTGACTTCTTGTGGTTTCGTTATTTTAGTTGGGAAAGTAGTACAAACATTAACAATAATTATATGAGCTAAATCGATATACATATATATGCTGATCAGCTTAATAGTAAGCATAACACTGTTTATTCATGCATAGTTTTAACCTATTGCCACACCCATATATATATATATATATATATATATATATATATATATATATTGGCGTGCTTATGAATTGCCTACTTATATATCTTATACGCGAACATATTTGTATGCATTAAAACTAAATACATTGCACTACCATGAGAACTGACCAAGTTTTGACAATTTACATTAAGAGCTTATGTATGATGTGCTGAATATGTCCTGTTTTGTGAAATTCATAGGACTGCTTAATGCAAATGTGTTTATTGACGATAAAATTAGTAATAATAATAATGTTATTGTTACTATTAATTTTTTCTGATTTTATGACTTTAATGTGTCGTTTTTATCAAAGAGTATAGTTGTGTGAATGAGATTTTCCAATTTGTTGGTTCATGCCAATAAAATTCTACATCCCTACACCTCTAATCTATACTGTGGTAGTTTAATTGGACTTTTTAGAGGTCGAAAACAAAATTGAATAATATTGGTGATTATCTTAATTAAGTTTGGACCATCATGTTGCAAGTGGATAAAACACTGCTATAGTTATGCGTTATAATTATGGAGACGATTGGTTATTTGCTGTTTGTTACGATGTAACAAGACTGATATGACTTGATGTAAGGAGAAAGGAGAAATTGCAGATGGAGAATTCTATATCCATCAACAATAGATTCACTATAGATCTAAACATTTATCCCAAAAACTAGAATAGTTCAATGGTATTTTCTTTGACGATGACAGACCATGGTTTTGCATTTAAAGGTGAGAAGTACCAGTCTTCTCTAAATTGAAGATACCTGATGAAAAATGACAATTAGCACCAAATCTAAGTATATGGCCCTGTATTGATTAATTTCAACTAACTTATTTCCCACTTTGCATTGATTTATGGAGTTAACGTTCTCGTAGGAGTAGTAGTTAATTTATCGGTTATGAATCGATATTTATCCATTGGGTCTCCTCCTAATATTTATGTACGTCTTTTTTCTGTACACTTTAACCATTATTGTTTGAGTTTAGTTCTTCTTGTTTTCATGTCTTTGTAGTGTTGAATCAGTGGGTTAATAGTTGTTGCATTTATCACTTACTCATAGGATCATATATTTGAACTCCATTTACCTATTTTAATTTTGAGTGAATTGCACACACACACACACAAGAACCTGTATTTGATTAGTAAGTTACATTAACTTCTTGATTTTGTTGTAACAGTTATTCAACGGGTTTCACATGGTATTGTTCATTGCATCAACGACCAAAACAAGTGTAAAAGGGTTTGTAAAGATTGTTGAATTTAGTAGTTTACATCACGTGGTGGCCTTAGTTAAACAGTTACCACAAACCAGAAAGCACTGAGCAGTTGCCTTGTCTTAGTATAGTAGAATAATAGATAAGCGCTGCTAATGAGTCTCATACAAGGGATAAAAATTTGACCATCACTTCTTAATGGTGGAAATAAGTTAATCACGTTTTAATTTTTATGCCTTTATTATTATTATATTGGTGCTATATTGTCCTCTTTCTCTTTTATTATTCTTTCATAAAGAATTAATATCTAAAATTCGTAGTGTTAGTCAAAATCCAAACAGTCTTACTATTGAACAATTAATGGAGTTGAATTTAACACTTGATAAATTATTCAATCATATTCAACAGACTACACCTACTGTTAATGATTCTGTGACTTCTACTTCTTCATTATCATCATCTTCGACTAATTCTTCTTCTACTTCTACACCATTTGCCTCTGATGTTGTTGGTGTTTTCAATAAGTATTCTCCAACAAAACTACATCATTCCGTATTTTCATCGGAACAAATCAATCCAATTCATGACAGGTATTGTAAGAGATCACAGCAAAATGAATGTATAACTGAAATCCAACCAAAAACCTCTGGTGAGACAACGGTCACTACTGATACTACTGTTATTGGAACGATAACAACAATTGCTAGCGTTGGCACTAGAAATCTTTATCATCATCTTACACATCACCAGTTAAACCATGTATCAAATTATCCCAGATCAGTTTGTACTAATTCTAGTAATATTAATAATAACAACAATAGTGATACCACTACTAATATTACATCGAACGAATTAACATTGACAAATCATTCTGATAATACTATGAATAACGATGATCCTTTATTGTCTCATCTTAAAACTACTACTACTACTTCTACTACCAATACTATTGCTAATTATGTAAATACCTCCGATAGATTTTCAAATATATACACTCATTCCAAGAATGTTAATGATAATACAATTGTCAATAGTACTGGGAATAATATTATTGTCGATACTATTAATCAGCCCACTACAAATTCTACTTCTAACACTACTTCTGCTATTAGTCTAGTCGATAACCAATCACATAATGAGACAATCGCCGATCAACAGAATCTGATATGGACTTCAATGAAATTTCACAATGAAATTGATGCTCCAAAAACATCAAGTTAGTTCTGTTTTGATGATTTAATTATTTTTTTCCCTTTTTGCTTTTGTGAATATTTTATTATTCGATTAATGATTGACGCATTAGATTTACACACACACACACCAGGCGATAAAATTGATACAAAGTTGTCGTCGAAATTTATTCAACAAAGATTGTAATATTGCCAGTCACGAAGTAAATTAGGTGGTATGGTGTTACATATTAGATCCTCTTCAATGCATTGTTTTCCAATATATGCAGCAAAAAACAACGCAACAGTAAATTTATTGTGAAACTTGTGAAAAGCCCTTATTAAATTCATGAAATATTAAAGACTATTTATGTAGTTGAAACATTGTGAAGAAAGCAGCTTTTCTGAAGTTGATCAACTGTTTCAATAAAAGTTATAAAGCCTTCAAAGATAGCGAATAGATTTTCAAAAAAAGATGTGCATCCACAGTCAACAGTAATTGTACTCGAGTTTTTAACTCGTAATCCAGTCATTAAACTAGATTATCCTACCCTACACCAGATTTTTGACCTCTGTAGGTTGATTTCATTTGAAAAGTACAAACTGGGCACGTGAGATGATCGACAGTAGAATGTCGCTGAGACAATCAAACATGAAATTATTTTATTTGTTTTAAACTCCCGCAGATAAAAATCTACCAATATAATTTTGCAAGGCGATTTCTGTATTGTACTAGTGTATTTTTCATCATGAAGTGATATCATGGGAAGAAAAACATCTAAATTTATGAAGTTCACGAGACAGTTATTTCATCTTAGTTTGAACACAACTCGTCAACAGTACTTGACCACAACTAAACACAAAATTCAATCCGAAGCCTTTGAGATATTATTACCCCAAAAATAATACCTTCAAGCCATAATCAAATCAAGATCTACCAGGTCTCTCTGTTAATTAGCAAAAGTGAAGTAGCTCCCTTTCCTTCTCTCTGTTGATATTAAATGATTGTCTTTAAGCAAGACGATGATTTATGGACGGACTAATCAAATTTAGTATAACTACCATTGGATGTTCACGCGAGATTTATTAACTCATATAACTTAATGGTATTTCTACATTATAACTTATGTCAGTTCGTCATATAGATATTTACTCTAGATCCTAACCGTAACTCTTTATCCTAATTTATCACACTAATTCATAACCCTATTTCGACCCAAAGTAATCTGTTATAGTTTCGCAAGGCTACTTTCGTATCCCTCAAAGGTCGTTCATATGTTATAGTCTTACTGTATTTATTTGTTTTTATTTATATATTCTTCTCAGTTCGCTGTTTTATTAACTTGTATATTTGCATTATCTCTACGTGATGTTGATTAGTGATACTGTATTCCAAAATCTTGTCTTAATATTTTCAATTCAGTTTACACAGACAACAACTATTCAACCTATGATGGACTATTACATAATTCATTTTCAAATTCAACTTATCAAAATCAACTACATACAGATATACATTCTACATCGCATTCACAAATTCAACAGTCACATAATGATAACAATTGTGATAATAATTCTCAGTCATTATTATTATTATCATCAAGAAATCATCAGCATTCCCATTTTGAACAGAACAGAAAGATCAATTCATCAACTAACCATCCTATATCATTTTATTTTTCACCTGTTCAATCAGATCTTTTTACAGATTCCACGTTGAATACCAATGAGAACAATATGATTTATTCAGAATTACAAAATATAAGCAATACAAATGCTAATAATAATGATGGTAATAATAATAATAACTCTAGAAAATTAATGATGATGAATTCAACTGATAATTTAGCGGTTTCACAAAATTTCATCAATCTAGTCACTGTTGTTCCACAATCAACAGGGGAGGAGGTGACGATAACAACAACAACAACAACACCATTAGAAGTTTATAATGAATCGTCCAGTCGATTTTTTCAGTCACATCATCATCGTCATCATGATGAATGCACTGAGCATAATTCTCCTCATCATCCTCACCATCACCATATATTATTTGATAATAATAGTGTTAATTCAAAGTTTAAAATGTACATGTCTAATACTCCTCATGAGGACGATGATGGTGTTGGTGGCGGTGATAATCATTCAATACAACATGATCGTAATTTTGAACACAATGCTCAAATTGAACAATTTCAAATTTCCAATAATAATAATAATAATAATTGTCCTTTTTATCATTCAGACAATTCTAATCCATCAAATATTGGACAAAAATTTTCACTGAATACAACACAACAACAATTTATTACAAATTCTACACAAAATAATACAACAGATTTTAGATTTCCTATTACACAGCATTTTACACATAATAATATACCTTATTGTACTTCATCTACCACTACACTTCGTTCATCGTCGTCGTCACCGCCTTCATTTTTTCCTCCTCATTACATTGAATCATCTTTATTGATGCATAATCAACATCAAAATAGATTATTGTTGTTAGACGATCAAAGATATTCAGGTTTATGTCAGTCTACTATTACTACTGCTCTTACTACTACTACTACTACTTCTACTATTATTAACAATAATATGCCAGTCAATCAACAATTGTCACAACATACTGCCATGAATTCATTTAGTAATATTCATAGTATGACTAATAATAATAATGATAATAACAATAATAATGACATTAGCTCAACTGTGAATAATAATAATAATAATGGACCATCGAAAGAATTTACCTGGGATACAATTGTTTAGTCCTTTTTTAGATTTAGAAAAGAAACAATAATAATGTTGACTTAAAATCATTTTATGATCATTACATATTACTAAATTTCTTTCTATTTTGTTTTTTATGAATTCATTATTGTTGCGATGGTGATTGTTTTTCACGTGTGTGCATATGTTAGTATATATGTCATCTTTGAATATGTCTGCTCATCATTGACCTGTTATTGTGTTGAACTGAATATGGAACCATTGTTCTCAACTCTTACAATTCTATCCCATTTTAATAATGTTTTTTGTTTAAATGATTCCAATAATTCATAGTTCTAGTTTACCAGTTTACATATCATCCTCTCTTTTTTTTTCTTCTTTTTATAAATGATCCCTTTTTTTATAGTCAAATTTTGCATTTATGGAAACCTTTCAATGTGATTTCTCTAAAAAAAAAAACTTTCTCATTTATTTTACTTTTATCCTCCATCTTTCTATTATTGTAGCATTTATATGCTTGCTTATTTATTTATTTAAATGATTTTTAAATTTATTTATTTTTTTCTTTGATGTAATCGGTTTTTTTTCTTTTCAAAAAATAGAAAAAAAAAGTAAAAAAAAAATAATCATGCCGACCTGCATTCATGCTCAGAACGCCCCTATACACATACATAACATCTTGAATGTGTATAAACCGGGTAAAAGGAGAAAAAAAGGGAGAATATCTAAAACTGTTTTTTTTTATGAGTTCAAACGAAACCCCCCCAATGCATATCTAAATACTTTTGTTTGTTTGTTTTTTTTTATTTGTTTTCTTATTCCGTTAATATTGACGTGATATTTTTTTTCCTTTCATGTGAATCATTTACCAGTTTTTTTGTTTTTTTTTCAACGTAATGTACGTCACTTCAAATGTAGAGCACATATGTAACATAGGCAGTCATATTATAACTGCCAAGTTTCCTTGTATGGTTTTCTTCTTAATTATTTAAAAGAAAATTGTAACATTTCAAATTTTATTCAATATTTTTCATTTCAAGTCTTCATTCTAAAAAAACTCTCAAGGTCAGCTATTTCAATATTTGAAAGTCATCTACTTATAAGTAGTTGAAATGTTTCATCTAAATTTAGTTTAGATCTGTCTGATTTTCTTACACTACGAGATCTGATATTATTGTTGGCTTGTAGAATACAGAGAATTATGTGTAATTTTTGCAATAATGCATTATTTTTTCTGTCCATTGAATTTTTTTCTCTGAAATTTCATATAACAACAAAGACACCGTACATATCATAATCATTGTTTTCATGATCAATTATTGATTTATTGACTTATTGAGCAGCAAAATTTAATCCATTTTGTTTTATCCTATTCTGCTTTTATTCTTTTTTTTATGTTTTCTTGATATACTACTAACTTTTGTTGTTACCACTACTACTACTGCTACTACTATTACTACTACTACTACTACTACTAATACTACTACTACTAATACTGACCCAAGTTCGTTTAATATTTTTGTTTTAATCTAAATATATTTAGATTTTAGAAAAGCATTTATAATAGAATAAGTCAATTTAACAAACATTTTGTGCTTTGTGTTTTAAGATTTAATGATTGTATAGAACTTCGTATGATAAAGAAAATTTCAGTTTTACAGGATAAAAAAAGATTGATTTTTTTGTTTGTTTCATATTGTATGTTTATTTGTGTTTTTTGTTGAAAACATCAAAGTAAATTTTTGAAAATGTTGTATTTTATCGTGTGTATTTTTATTGGTTCGGGTGAGATCTGCGAGATGATACGGTAGTTTCTGATTCACCATATGTAATCTGAAAACTAGGAAGTGTACTGACTATCAACACTGCGAAACCACAACTCTACCATACTTAATCAATTTAGTCAGGTATAATCAACACAAAACCAGATACATATGTGTTGGTCAAAGTTGTCATACAACATTAATACGACGAGATGGGTTTGTAAGAATAAGTAGAAATGTTTTAGAAATAATATGACAGTAAAGACAATTTGAAAGATTTTGATTCAGATATATTGATTGTTTGGGTCTTCTTATTGTTGTCTAAGACTTCAGTTATTCAAATCCAAACAACTAATATATATATGGATTTAAATCAAAATTCATCTCGTTGCACAAGCTATTTGGCTATCTGAACTTAGTAGCTAATTAGATAACGCGTCGGTGTTTGAAGCTAAAGGTACTGGGTTCGAGTTTCAGAGTGAACATCAGTTCTGGGATGCAAGTACGTCCAACTGACGAGTCCCAAATGGGAGGAAACGCTCGTACTTGATTTCAATACTAATCACCATCCATCTCTGCTTAATTATAAAGATTGGCCTTTTGAACCATATTTCCAATGTTCAATAAAAAGATGTGTATGAAGGAGTACTGAGACTCGCTAACTGAAGTAAAGGCAATAGTGAATGCATAAGAGTCAATAAAACTGGCATTTTCTTCTACATGGCTGGAGTATAATAGCAGCTCTCCTGAAGCTAGTCTTTGTTGTCTAACCTGCATCAAGTGTATGTCACTGATCCCAAGCACCTCAAGATTGTATCTTTTTATTCCTGCAGCAAATTGGATGACTCTCCCGGTCTCCTACATTGTATGGACACTCCATGTACCTAAATTAATGGTTGCTCTGGTTATCAGAAGGGGCATCGGCCTCATGACTTCATCATGAGGTATCATAACTCTTTTAAATGAAGACCTAACTCCCAGGGCAGAATTTAAATGGTTTGAATAATTTTTTCTGGTTAGCGATTTTTTAGCAAGTTATTTTTCTACGGGATGGGGTTGCTAACCCCATGTTCAACTCTCCTCTTTTATCCGGGCTTGAGACCGGCAGTAGCCCCCAGAGGGGCTAAAGGCGGAGTTATAACAGTTAAACAAATTAGTGAACTCAGTTACTCAGTGGATAACGCGTTGAGATATTTGAAGAAAAGGACACTAGGTTGAAGTGTCAGTGTGGAAATAAAAACCGTGAAACAGGTACATCCAGCTGACCAGTTTCTAATAGGTTTTCACCGCTAACCATAATTTATTTAGTCTATAAAATATGTCACAAAATGGCTATACCCTGACAGTCCACACAGGATGTACATGTGTGATATTTGTACTAATTGATGTTTCCGTTAATTTAAATTCCAAATATTATACTTTTCGGTTGCGCTTATTTAATCCTACCTATCTTAAATTGAACTAATACAGGTATTCTTAGAACATTGGTTGAACTACTTCTAATCATTATAATGTGTCAACAACAATGCATCCAAATTCAGTTGCACACTTCACTTACTTACTTTCTTACGCCTGTTACCCCTAGTGGAGGAGCATAAGTCACTCAACGATGAGATAATTCAAACCCATATTATTGATGATTGCATATTCCGTCCTGAGATCTCTGAAACATTTCAATTATATGTATATGTCTTACTTAGATAATAATTTAATGAAAACCGGCTTTTATTTCCTTTAATTTAAAGACTAGTCAATCATTATCCTACTCATCATTATCATCATAATCATCATATGATCTCATTTAATAAATATTCCTTAACTTACAGCATATTCTTTCCCCTAATATAACACAAGCGATCATATGTCCTCCATAGAACATTACCTTAATATTTCTGTTCTCTATTTGTTTTCATATTTTGAAGTTAATTCTATTATAAATCAGAAAGGGTTTTGTGGAGATTCCAGGAGTTCCATAATAAGACGAAACGGCCGTCCAGTGCTTCCAGGTTTTCCATGGTGATCTAGCTTCAATTAACTCATGATTTCAATTAATTCTATTAAACAATAATTCTTAACTAAATTTATACAATAGAAAAATAAATTCCTATTTTGAGAAAAGTTTAAATTAAAACAACAAAACAAAAAAGGAACTAACAATAAACAAAAAGAGGGAAGAACTTGTAACGTTTTCTTAAATTTTTTCATCATCCAACAATAATTAAAACAGGAATAAGTGAACAATACATTCTAACAAGGAAATGAAATAGTATAGTTATTATCTCCATTTCTTTATTGAAAGAAACTAATAGAGAGAAGGAAAAAGTGAATATTAAGGGGGATACTAATAGGAGTATATGTATATATCTATCTATATATATACAGCATTATGGATTGATTAGACCAAGAATAGAATGAATAAAGTACAAATAAATAACAATACTGTATTAACCTAATAGTTTAAACTGAAAACAATAGATTGATTCAGATGGTTAATTGTGTTATTTGATCAAATTGAGTAAAAATTGATGAATAGAAACAAAAGAGACAGTAGGTTGTTTTTTTGTGTTGATAAAAGCCATAAAGGGATATCAGTTATAGAAAGAACCGTAGCAAATCAGGTGGTGATGAATATCTGTGAAGTTCTAGTTTTGAAACATCTGTTCAATGGTTCTGATGGGAAGCGCAATGCCAGCGAATCGACACTGATACATTCTTTTTGTACACCAGCCAAGTTAATCGCGAGAAAAGACTTTAAGATGCAACTCCTGGAGTTCTAGTGAGAAGTTGTGACCAGTGGACTTAAACTGTTTCAGGTGTGAGGACGGTACTCAGTGAAGATAGTGGGAGATAGTTACATAATGTTGAGAATTGACTGAAGTTAGACATGTGCATCATTGGGTACCAGACCCAGTGGTTTAGGGATTAAGCGTCCGTACTCTAGACCTTAGGTCCTGGGTTCTATTCATGGGGTAGGACTGTGGATGCTTACTAATGAGAAGATGTATACAATGACAAAAGAGATATCCAGTCCGTCTAGGTTTACACTGGTATCTTAATACATATGAGTAAAATTACAAACCTAATTACATAAAGATCACAATCCCAGTGATCGACTCACAGAGTCATATTAAGTCAATCAAAATTATAAACACTTTCCATCATTGAATGATTCATTGACATTTAACAACCAATAGGGAAAGAAATGAAAAAAAAATGTAATGGTAGCTTTTAGAAGAATAACAATTTAAATGTTTGTAAACTTATCCAGATTCTCTATTGGTTTCTTCTCTTTGACACCAAACCAGTCCCTATTCGAACATCTGTGCTTAAAAATATATACGATTAATCATCCCAAGCATTTGCATGCTCATACATAGTTATTTATTGAATTGATTTTCCTAGTATATACTTTAGAATCTGAGTCGATGAAATGCTTGGAGCCCTAAACAATATACTCATCATAAATATCAGTATAAGGTTGTGGGGATTGTTGAGTTTTATTTCAAACACGAGTCGTTTTTAGACCACCATTTGAAACCTGGAAGCACTAAAGGTCCATTTCGTCCTAGTATGTGGGACTCCTCAGCAGAGCTCATCAATGTGTAGTACCGTGCTTCATTAATAGTTCACTTCGATAACCGTTATAATACAAGTCTTAACGGTGCATAATATCAGAAGGCAAGGGTAAGCGGCAACTACATTTTTATTAACAAATGACGTAGACCAGAATGATGACACGTAGTGGAGATGGCTGATAAGCCAACTCGAGAGCGAAGCGAAAATAATGCGTATTGGAGATGGAGGAGAAGACAACTCGTTTTAAGCAAGCGTTAATCAACATTTATACTCAGACAAAAATGAATGACAGATATATGATGAATAAGATACGAAGTGTGCATACATATACGCTCATATAAAAAAATAGTCAAGGTTAATAAGCGAATAATTAACAAGATCAAAATATGACTCATAATGTATAGGTGGATTGGCTTGGCCAGTAGCTAAAATAAAGTATATGGGCTTAACATATAAACTGATACTACACATGATCTCACACGCAGGAATCGAACTCAGAACCTTCGGTCTCGTTCGCAAACGCTTCACCCCTAGAAAAGTGGGTCGGCATCCGACAATGTCAATGTTTAACTTCAATAGATCTACGATATTACGCGACCATCTTTAATTGCATTCACTGGATCTCATACTAGGACGGAACGGCCGTCCAGTGTTTCCAATGGTTGTCCGACTTACATCGGTTCATGAATAAAGTGAAACTGACCGAAAGTGGTCTTTCATTACTTGTATATACACTGGTTAACAGTGGGCCAATAATCCACTGGAACATCATTGATATCATCTGTTTTAAGTTTCAGTGATATTGGTCAGAACTCTACTAGAAGTCTTAAAAGGTAAGTTCCTTCAGCTATTTCATCGTTTGATACTTTATCATTACATCATACCAGTGCTTACTCATCATTACCTTTCGTGTTTGAAGAACAAAATGAAATTCCATACACTTAATTCTAGTGAACGTAAAGTGTGACATGACACGCGAGTTTAACGATGACCCTAGTACGCGCAGATAATGGATGCTGAATGTTAAGAGAAACATCCATGATGTAGAAACCATTCATCAGTTGCACCGATCAATAGCTGACTGTATACAAGCCATCAAGATCAAAGTGACGTTAAAATACAATATAATAGTTTGTTAGTTCATCTATGCCCATAAATATCTGCATTTCTTAAGTTAAGAATAGTTTCAGAAGTTGCATACATTAGAAAAAATGTCTAAATTTTCAGCCCTGAAGTCCTGATTACGCAAACTTAGCTAAAAATATTTAATGATTACGTAATGTCACAATCTAATACGCAAACAAAATCGTTACAGAAATACACTGTACAAGCGTAGAATAAAAGTAGAGTGCACTCCGATTTACCGGTGAGTTAAATCCTTAAGAAAAATTTCATTTTTTCTGACTTTGTATTTTTTCATTGTTGATTTTAAGAATTATAATTAATCATCTCTTTTGGAATGTGTTGATCGTGAACAGATTGTTTTGATATAAACTGTAGTCATAAATTCTAGTTGGACATTGGATTGCAGCTAGCAGTGAAATCCAGGATCACAGTTAATCCTACTTGGAGCTCGTCAACCGAACATACCTTCAGCCCATTCCTATTGTTCACACTGGGACTTAAGCTCACTCTGTATTGATTATACATACCTCTCAAGCTGATTGCTTTGTTATGATCATTCAGTTACTAGTCTTGAAAAATTCTATCTTGAAGGGTTTGTATTATCTAAATAAATAAAGCAAAGTAGCAAATTAACTATCACTAACTATTAATGGATTTGGATACAGTAGGCTTTTTTGAATACAAAATTAAAAAGTGTAACATATAAAGTTCCAACTGAGTATCTAGTAATTATTGTTTTAAAGGTGTTGTGTTCTTTAAGCTGAATGATTTATTCATGAAACTATCATTATCAAAGTATTATGAGCTGATGACTGACTCAACAAACCCAAAGCAAGTAAGATTTCCAAAGTCAATATCCTGAGCTATAAATATTCTTTATCATTTCAAAAATATACAAGCCTTATCAGCTGATTGTCCATTTATTTTGTAGATAAATGTCAAATTTAAAAAGTTCCGGGTTTGAGATTTGATTCTCATCTGGCAGAAAAACGATTATCAGTATATGTAGGCATAATGGTTTAGCGAGTATTAAAGGGATTGTAATACTCCCCATGGTTTGTTATAATAGTCGAAATTTAATGGGACAAGAAATAAATTTTTACTATTTCATTACAAATTATGCTACTCATAAGTAGCAAACATTTTTAGTTTGAAAATATTTATCAGTATTGAAGGCGATGATTATTATTAAATAATAGAATATTGTTTCATTAATTGACAGAAAATCTTGGAAAGCCATAACTTAGTCTCCGTTCTTGTTGGAATACATCGGCAAGGTGTAACTGCACTCTTGTGGAAAATGATGCTCCCTATGAGTTTCAAACTTTCTTCATCCAGCTTTACAATCTGTGATATTTAAAATCATATTTACATAATGGGTTTAAATTATTTACATGAAAGGGTTAAGTCGGAAGTTATGTTGAAGATATATTAGTATAGTATAGTAAGGGTGTAAATAAATTTAATAGACTGAATTTTGTTAATATATACCTTATGTGAAAGAACATTCTACAACATTGATTGCTCAATTATTTATAATTCACTGGTCACTAAATAGTGATCATTATCATGTATACCAAGCAAATTCTTTTCAGTGCTGATCGAAGCCCATTGATAAAATTACAATATGATTACTAGTATCAACGATTTAACTTTATTTGCACTATGTTTGCAAGTTAAGTGGTCGATGTTATTTGATTAAGTATATTTTTTTCAGTTCAATTTGAACTTTGTTTCCACTGTTGTTAACAAACAAGAAAAACACACAAGGACATATGAAATTTGAGATTATCCATGAAACAAATGTCATGAATTCTTTAATTCTTATGAACATTTTAAATACAATCTGTCCATATTTCGGCCTGGCCGACTAACAATTCTGGCTAACACATATTCATTCTTATTTTTTGTTAGTTATACCAAGTTCTTCAGCCCCAATCTAATTGTAAGTTAATGTTTGAACAGTAAGTAAAACGATCAATAACACAAACGTGTTTGATGCTTCACTTGTCAATCGGGATAACTGTCCTAACTTTGACTTAAGCTGAAAAAAATATGATTAACAACTGTGATTTTTGTATTTGTAATAGTCAGTATTTTCTCATTGTTCATGTTAAAGGCTACAAGTGATGGATCCTTAGCTGATTTACTCGGTATTTCGATCAACTCACAAGCATTTTTGAGCAACTTCTAATATTAGCTTGTAGTGCCGTGCTTCGTTAATCGATCACCTCGATGACCATTAGAATACCAATCTTAACGGTACATAAAATCAGAAGTCAAAGAGAAGGGGCAACTACAGTTTATTGTTAAATGACGCAGGCCAGAATGTTACAAGCACATGAGCAAATATCAGCGAGCAGTGGGCAGTCCGCACAAGCAATTATATAGGTAATTTATAGTTAAATTTAATAAGGGCTCAGCAAAACAAAACAAAAGCTGATAATAGGATTTCTGTGCATACATATATGGGGGTGGAGTAGGATTTTCAAATAAGACCATTGAAGTTTCTTCAATGATCCATTGTTGTGTCCGTTGTTTAACTTCAATATAGTCGGTGGTAATATTAATGGAATACATACATATCCTATCTGAATTCCATATGTTCTGTCGAATGATCACATTGATATAACGTAGATAACAAAAATAGAATGAAAATTGTATTCAGAATGTATACATTTCAGACATGTTAATATTGAAAGGCATACAGACGTATGAAAGATACGGCGACTATATAAGGTATTGGAGTTCAATCATACACTGACTCAGAACTATATAGTAACTCAGTTTTATAAGTCATGTCAGAAATATAGGAAGTGGATAGACATGTACATACTATCATACACTCAGGTATACAAAAAATGATCAAGGTTACATGTCAGTGACCGACAGGGTCAAATAGTATGGATAACAGAATAAATGATCCATCCAAAGGTTGAAATAAATCATGTAGACATACGCAATATTAATCGCTACATCATATACTACTATCTAACATAAATCAAGTCTCAAAGATTCTAGTAGTACATTATATATTATAGCTTTTCTTCAGCTGACATTACCTCACTGTGAAAATCACCTTTATTACAATCTTATGATACTTTAGTTCAAAATAAAATGCCTGTTTGTTAATCTTGTTATACTAAAGATCTCTTTAAATGTATATTGGTATAATGTCACATTTAGAAAGAACTGAAACATTAAAAAAAATATTTTACTCATGATTCATGGATGACATTTAGAATATGTTTAGAAAAGAATAATAACAACTGACTATTGAATCTTCGTCTTCTTATTAAACTATCGAAATTTATCAAAGGGACTAATTATAAGTGAAGATGAATAATGACTAGCAGTGAAATGCAGGATGCGCGTTTTGTCCTATTTGGGACTCGTCAGTTGGATGTACCTGCATCTCAGAGTTGATGTTCACTCTGGGACTCGAACCAAGTCATTTTCGCTGACTGAGCAGTTGTAGTCGTAAACATCATTGGGAAAATTCAAACAAACAATATTAAGTAAATTTAAAGGGACTAATTGCTTTAAATTTAAAATAACAATTAATGGTCACTATGTTTTCGGTACTTTCTTATCAATAAACAGATGCATATTCTGCGAAATATCTCATAGAACAGGTAAATATTATGTTTGATTGTAAGGGTTTGTATTTTATATCAAAAATTGTAATTGATCAGCATTGATTAAAGTCAACAGAAGCATAGAAATTATTGGGAACGTTCCGTCCAGTCAACATCAAACAGAAACTTCCGAGAAACATTTAGTTAAAAAAAGAAGGATTTTATGTCAAATTTTGATTGAGAAATAACTTATTTTGTTACCGATTTGGTATATTTCCAGAAGCTTCCAGAATGGTCGAACTCACTTGTAAACCTGTAAATCAACATGTTTACTGCGAACAAATTAACTTGAAGTGAAGCTACTATTATTATTTATATACTTTTCATTGTTGTTTGATCCAGGTGCAATCCTCCCGACCGTTGCTGCTACCTTGACGTGGTGGTCGGGCTTGCCTATCGTGATGAACCAATCGAGCTATACTGGCTGGAACAATCGTTCCTCAAGGTCCTAACATGCCAGACAGTTCGGTTGAAGAGCGGTAAGACTAAAAGCAGCAATCCCAAGGTCTGAAGGCGAAGTCGTACTGCTGACTGTACAGAGGTGTGACGGCAGTAAGTTGTTTCCTTCAAACAACCAGCATAACAGCGATGCTGCCTTCCCACAAGGAAGGGTGGGGTTAGAAAAGGTCGACCCTAAAAGTGCACACCTCACTTTATCCCACGGATTTCCGTCTCCAGCGGTAAGGTCCTTTGAAGGACGGAGCTAACACGTCAAAAATTCCCCACAAAAAGGCCGTGCGTGACCGGCCTTAAGCAGTTGTCTCTTGGACTCTGCCATCATGCTCCCAGGTCGTTAAGACCAACATTAATCCAGCTTGAATGACATAGCTCAAAATCGTTTGGAATGGCGAATGTGCATCCACCCTTTGTGTTCTACCAAATTCTAATCTTCTGAATTCTTCATGTCTCTATCTTTTTCTCTTTCCAAATTTATTTCACTGGATTATACTCCTTGAATAACATCTCTAACCCTAATCTTTCGGATTACTGTTTATACTCTCACTACTTATACCACTATGAGATTTGAATCGACAACTGGATCTCTGTGCTAATATGGTATGGCAACTCGAACTGATGTCCGTACGTACGAGGTTCTACGTTGTGACTGACTGACAAGTGCAATCCTAGTCTGGGGATATAGAAAGTGGATGGAAAATCTGTAGCTTATTTGGAACACTTCAGCAGGTTGTACTGTAGTATTAGTTTATATGTTAAGCCCATATACTTTATTTTAGCTACTGGCCAAGCCAATCCACCTATACATTGAGTAATATTTTGATCTTGTTAATTATTCGCTTATTAACCTTGACTATTTTTTTATATGAGCGTATATGTATGCACACTTCGTATCTTATTCATCATATATCTGTCATTCATTTTTGTCTGAGTTTAAATGTTGATTAACGCTTGCTTAAAACGAGTTGTCTTCTCCGCCATCTCCAATACACACTATTTTCGCTTCGCTCTCGAGTTGGCTTATCAGCCATCTCCAATGCGTCTTATTTATGCTTCGCTCTGTAACATATGCTCATGTGCTTACAACTTTCTGGTGTGCATCATTTATCAATAAAAATATAGTTGCCGCTTCCCTTTGCCTTCTGATATTATGCACCGTTAAGATTTGTATTATAACGGTTATAGAGGTAAACTATTAACGAAGCACGGCGCAACAGTACTTCAACCAAAGTGTTGTTCTGCACATAAAGTTTGAATCTCAATAGAAACATGTACACTTCTGTAGAAAAATTTTTCTGTTTGATCGAATCACTTCTATAGATTCAAATGATAAATGTATCTTCTGTTAATTTTTATTTGTAGTGTCGGTTACTATTTTAAGCACACATAACTTATTCTAGCTTCTGGATAGGCCAATTTATTTATCTTGAGTCACATTTTGACCTTGTTGATTATTCGCTTATCAACCTTGAGCATATATGTGTACATTTCTTATCCTATTCATCACATGTCTGTAACTTACTATTGTGTGACTATAAGTACCGATTCACGCTTGATTAAATTGAGTTGGCTCACATGCTTTCTCCACTGAGCGTCACTTTGCTTCGCTTTCTCCACTTCGCTTCCTTCACTTCGTCCCTCTGATTGTTTGTCCAGAACACTGAGTATACAAAATATATATATGCAAAAATCCATTTTCATATTCGACTTATTTAATTCTATTATTCACTAACGCGATTTAAGTCGATGATTATATACGAGAATAGTTAAGATGTATATATCTCAACATCAATCATTCGATAACGATTATTTGTCCGATCTAATTGGAGTCAGATTAAAGGCTACTAAATATTAAACTGTGGTTTTTCTCTAAATTTGATTTAGTTATAATATCAGTTGGTAATCATTGGTTAAATAGATCCATTAAAAAATCAAGCTGTTTATTGTTTGATTTTTGTTTTGCTGAATAAACAAAATACTTAAATAAAAAACTTAATGAAAAAAAAATAATTATACACGTAAAAGTAATCAATTTTTCAAATTGTGAGCAAAGATGGATAGTGGCTAGCAGTGGAATCCAGGACGCTCGTTTCGTCCCATTTGGGACTCGTCAGATGGATGTACCTACATCTGAGAGTTGATGTTCACTCTAGGACTCAAACCCAGTACCTCTGAAATGCAGGTACATCCAGCTGACGAATCTCAAATAGGACGAAGCGCTCATCCTGTATTTGTATTATAAGCTTCTTGTGCGTTCATAGTCTTTTTACTCCACTTAGATGGTTAATAAGAGTAAGAAGTGTCAATGGAAACTAAATCGTATCGATTGCCATAAAAAAAGTAATTGATAGGTTCATTAACTAGTTGAGTACGAGGTAAGTGTAATCTACAATCTGAGTTGACCCTTCTTTTTTTAAAAAAAAAATGTTGTTGAATATCATTGTTGCCTTGCAAACACACAATCTACTAATGAAGATTACTTTGAACTATTTAAATAATTTGACTTCAAATAGACCAATTTAACTAAAATGTAGGACCACTGGTTATTTATTTTGGTTAAATTGTCTGGTAGTAGCTTTCTGTGTAACTCAGGACTATCGTTTCGTTCCATTTAGAACTTGTTATTTCTATGAGACGTGATCTCAGTCTTGTTTTACCTGTTGAAACTTGTATCTGTTAAGTATACCTTATTGAGGCATATGTTCATTAACCCAACAGGTCTACAGAGATCGTTCAGTTTACAAAAAAATTATAACAACTAACAGATGTTCAGCAATCAGTGGCTATTGTGATTTCGAACCTTGATAAATAACTTTCAAATGTTTAGATGATTCTGAGTCTCATCCAGAATAACAACACTAATGTCTCTATTACTTAGTTGACGAGTATCGAATAGGCTGAAATGGATATCATTTTTATTATGACTACAATAACCATGGATAGTGTAGTCTGACTTAACAAATAAACAAACGTATAATCAATACTGTTTCCTTGGCAAACCAGTAACGATATTATCTTTCTAATCAAGTCTACAAATAATGAATTTCATTTAAATGTTTATTTGTTTTCTGTTTATTAAAGCCTTTTGATTATTTACCATTAATTTTCTATATGTTACTATTCATTTATTGATTTGTTCATCATAACTTATTGTGGTTGTTACATTCCTAAAAAAAGGGACCTGTAAGTGATTGATTAGTGTGTGTGTATGCGCATTACTTTTACATTAACTTCCCTAAAGTTCTTATCTTCAAAATCTTATTAACTTGAATTGAATGGTAGGATACACTGTATCGAATAGCTAAGTAGATTAATAACGAAGACTATTTACATAAAATTCTTTTTGACCTAAACTTTATATCCTGTCATTAATATACATAGAATTGCACCTTATTTGTATAAGTAAATCATTTTGTTAAACAGAATAGTTTACTACTTGGTAGGTTAATTTTTAAATCTTATATCTAGATATGCAGACTATCTTTTAATAGATCAGAAGGGGTTTTGTGGAGAATTTAGTATTTTCCTAGTTGAAATCATGAGTCAATTGAAGCTAGATGACCATGGAAAACCTTGAAGCACTGGATGGCCGTTTCATCCTATTATGGGACTCCTCAGCAGTGAGCATCCACGATCCCGAGAGACTGGTAGGTCCTGGGTTCGAATATCTTTTAATAGACTACTGAAGATGAATGCTAATTTGAACTTTCTCTGTGTCGTAATGAATACGTTGAGGAAGATGTGCTAGCGATTGATAATATGTGATTAACCCTAACTGTAGAAAATCGTATTGAAGAAACTGAGAAAATTTAATCATTATTGAATGTCATACTGACTTGATAGTGTGATTACAATCAAAGGGACAAGTATTTTAGATTCGTGACACGCAACATTTTAGTAAGTAGTTATTTTGATTGCATTTACACCATATTATTAAAATTCTACTGTTGGTACAGGAAATCGATGGGACAATATGAATTCAATTGTTTCTTATTGAGATGAGAATCCGGTTCCCAGTGAACTGTAATTTTTAACTTAATAGGCGCCAAATGGAACTGAAAATCTTATATTCAAATGCCTAAGTGACTAAAACTAACCTAAAGATTTTTCACGTTCTAGGTGTTTTTTAATTGGTAACATTCTATCGCATTAATTATGCGAATGAAGTATCGGTGTACTGCAGACCAACTAAATTGTAGTTCATTAGTGAGATGTAATTTTAACTGATCACCTCATTTTCATACGATTAGTTATTAAATGGATGCGCATAAGCACTTTATGATTAATTACATAATTTGTACAGCCCGTTCACTGTAAAGGTTGTGCCAATACATTCGTACCACGATTTTCATTTAACGATCTGATAGGTGTAATTGTGGTCACATTAGTGATCAATTTATAATAATAATACTGAATTGTATTCATGGGATGCAACTTGCTTAACAGGATATAACACAGCATAGGGACTAACGTACTAAGATTACTTACTTAAGCTTGTTGCCCCCTTGGGTCAAAGGTCGCCAACCAGGCACCTCCAATTAACTCTGTTCTGAGCTCTCCTTTCTACTTGGCGCCAAGCGATATTCATACTTTTGATGCCTATCTTCAATCCATGGTGCTGAATGTTATTTCGTCTGCATCTTTTTCTTTGACCTTCACGATTCCGAGTTAAGATTTGCTTCGTGATGCAGTTTGACAATATCCGTAATATGTAGGCTATCCACTTTCAGAGTCTTGTCCTGATTTCCTCCTTAACTGGAAGTTGGTTTGTTCTATGTCACAGTAGGTTGCTGCTGATGGTATCTGGTTAATACATCTAGAGTATCTTGTGTAGACAGCTGTTCATAAATCATCTTTATAATTTTCTCTATATCGGACTTCAGTACTCCGGCTGGTATCCTGTCTTACCTTTCTGATTTTGAATTCCAAATTTGTCTGATTGCCACTCTGATTTCTCCGAGTTTTGGTGTAGTAACATCTATGAGTAGGTCTATGGATTCTGCCTTGAAATCCGGTGTGTCCAGTGATTTTCATTTACTAAAAAGATCTTTAAAGTGTTCTGCACATTTGTTAGGCTGTTCAGAAATCTCAGTGGTTGGTTAGCCATCTCTGTTTTACACTGGTCTCTATGGTCTATCATATTTTCATGCAAACTTCTACTTTGTATCATTTATTTGTCACTTATTTCCTTATCTTGTAGCTTTTTCTGCTGATATTATTAGGTCTTCCGAATATTTCCGCTTGTCAGCCCTAATGCTTATCTTCACTCGTTTATTTGATTCATAGTATTTGGCCTGTACTTTGACTATCTCTGCTCAGCTACTACTACTACTTATGGTAATAATAATAATATAGTCTTATCTTGGATATGGTATTTATTCCCAAACTTTTTGTTCAGTCTTCTTAACTTTACTGAGTTCAATGCTACACTATAATGACATGCTTAGAATCGACTTCATTTCTACAAATATGTTAAGTTGCAATTTATCAGTACTTACATTATCATTTTGTCATTTTTTGTTTAAAACCAAATGAATCATGCATGTTAACAGATTGTTATACTTATGAATAATAACATCATGTTATGAACGAGAACACAGGCGGGGAGAACTAAATATACTTTAATGCATTACAGAATATCTTGGTAAAATCTGAGAACCATACGGTAAATACTTCATTTGCTTTATATCCATCAGTTGTCTCAGACTTTGTTCTTCCTTCGTCTCCGTACCAATCACTTTCTTTTCTCGTTCACTTCTTTTTGATTTCCTCAACCTTCTGTCGCCAGACACTCTACTCCCGGTTGGTGATACGTACTACATATATCTGTCAATATCAGTAGCACACACCACAATCTGACTTGTTTATTACACTATTGATCCACACACATACACGCACATATTTAAATATGTGCATTCAAGTTTTAATTGTATTACGATGGTTATTTATTGCCAATTATACTAGCAAACGTAGATTTGTTATAGAAACTCATGGCAAAGTGACGTTCTCTGGATAATAAGTGAAAGTCAGATGGCATAAAGCAATGTATTTATCTTAACTTAAAATACATCAGGAGTAAGTACTAACGATCCAGCATGAAATTTTGAAACCTTGAGTTATAATTGTTAGCATGATGTCTTTAAGTTGTCCGGTAGGAATTTAGTTATTCACTTTTGCCAACTAAGATCTATTCAATTCTTTAACTGATAATTCTTAACGGACTACAACTGTTATCACCCAGAACCACAGTTAGAATTAATATTTGACCTTATGTATGACTGAAATTTTCCCATTATTTGGTCGTTGATCGCTGACCTATATCATTGTTATATCTCGAACTTAGATTCTTAGTATGTCACGTAATACTTGAGCTCTTGAACGTTAAAACCCTCTGAAGTCGCAAAATGAGAAGACAGAAGACTAGTAAGTAAGAATGTGATTCCAAACAGTGTCAAATACAGTACGAAAATCCCATGTATTTATAGTTTTTGGCTGAAAGTATATCATCGTTTCGGAGAGCCAATAAGCACATAGGAGATCCTTTTTATTCATCCAATAGGAAAGCTACACGTTGACATTCTAGAATTTGCCAACGAGCCATCCTTACAACCATACATTCCAATTCTAATAATGAACACAATATTGGTTATAAAGCTTATTAATAACTTACTGCAAAAGACTCTAATTGTGTATGTAGGTGACGGTAGCTAGAATTCTTTAGAGAGTATCAATTTACTAATCATTGAAGATATCTCTTGTTGATGACTGCCAATCAGTGCGAAATTCGAGTAAAATATTTCCTATAGTTTATTCATCTACGGAATATCACATTAAACAAAGGACGGTGTAATATTAATATTCAAGATCATGATCATTGTATTAGAATAATCATACAAGAGTAAAGTGTACAATGTAATCAGTCATTACTAGTGAACCATAAAGTCAAGTTTATTTATTTCAGATTGAAAATTATCATTCGTTTGCGTGATATTTTACTGTTTATTAATACGATAATAAATCAAACTTAACTATATCAAATAGTTGGTAAAGAGAGTTCAAAAGTGACTTTATAAATAAACTTTAGACTTTGGTCATTACTATAAGTTTTAGAAGCTCTTATCTTCTGCTTATTTTAAAATATACGTGTAAATGAGCATTATGAACAACAAAGTTTGAAACTTCATAAGAATTTCTATCAAAAACTGATGTCGTATAAAGAACTATTAAAAAAAGACAAGGTTGGATACTGGATACCTATACCATATCAATCTAAACTCAACAATTTCCACAATATCATGCGCTCACTATCGACTAGCTTCAAGATAGATTTCCTAGAGTTCTAGTGAGAAGCTGTGACCAGTGGAATTCAACCCTGTTTATTTTGAGGTAGTTACTCACGGAAAACAATGGTGGACGTTCACGCAATATCGTGGATCGGTTTAAGTTAGACATTAACACCTTTGGGTGCCGGCCAGCTCAGTGGCCTAAAGGTTGAGTGTTCGCTAACGAGACCGAAGGTCCCGGGTTCGAGTCCGACGTGCGGGGGCGTGGGGGGCACTGCAGAGGAATCTCACATATTAAGTCGAAACGCCTGTCCGGTGCTTCCAGGTTTCCAATGATGGTTCAACTTATATCGGCTAATGATTGAAATAAAACTCAACAATCTCCACAACCCTATACTGATATTCCATCCTTGTTTGAATTTGAAATTCAATTCAGTAACTTAAAAGTATTGTATTTATTGACAGAATTAATAATTCTGGATAAGATTTCACTTAAAATCAGAATGATACAACAATTTACAATTATCCTTTCCTATTTATTTATGAATGGATCCAAGACATTTTTCTCATGGTGGAGAAGATTTGTAGCTCAGGTGAATGATTTTGATGGAGTTTTGTTCTCTGATTTAAGGTCAATAAGAATCAATCAACATCGAGGTGCACATGACATGCTGTGAATCACATGTGAAGAAATTCAAACACTTCACTTTTACCCGAAGTTTGTGCTGATGATGTCGTTCAGAAGGACGATGAAAGCTCCACGACCAAACCATCCAGCTCAGAGAAAAAACTTTACTGACTTACTTACGCCTGATACCCCTCGTCGAGGAGCATAGGCCGACCACCAGCATTCTCCATTCATCTCTGCCCTGGGAAATTCTTTCCAGTTCCTTCCAGTTTTTATTCATTTTTTTCATATCTGTTTCTATTTCCCGACGTAATGTGTTCTTTGGACTTCCTATTTTCCGCTTCCCTTCTGGATTCCAGGTTAGGGCTTGCCTTGTAATGCACATTGGTGATTTCCTTAATGTATGTCCTATCCACTTCCAACGTCTTTTCCCAATTTCCTCTTCAGCTGGAAGCTGGTTTGTCCTCTCCCATAAAACGCTGTTGCTGATAGTATCCGGCTAGTGAACATTTTTTTCATACACTACTAAACAGTTTATACAATAAGTCATTATTCTTACTGGTTTCTAGTGATATTTACTATACAACTATTGTATAACATATTTTAAATCCGTAATGTATACATACTTAATCTTTGTATTCATTACATATTTGTTATACAGTGTAATATACGAATGAACATAAATCGATAGTTCGTAATTTATTTTTATTGAACTAACCGAATTGTAATATTATGCATCATTTTGTGACGTTTCAACAATTGATAATGGTTTACAAATGTCATTAGAATGTCAGTTTATGATTTGAAAAATATGATTTCTTAACTTAATATATCAAGAAAAGTTCAGTAGGTAACAACTAATAGATATATGTATATATATTTATGTGTTTGTATGGAAGTTATTATTGATATTGTAGTGTGGTCTACTTATATCCATATAAGTAGTATATGGTGATGGTCAGACATAGAATGTATTTTGGCAGAAGATCGATATGGAACGAATAGGAATGAAGCGCATTCGGTACGAAAATGCATGAACAATGAATTCAGAGAAGATGGACTGATATTTGCAGAAGGAACAGTTAAGAATGAGACAATTGATTGTTATTTTGCAAATTAACTGTTCACTGTATAGTTATCAGAATTTAGTGAGATAGTTTGTAATTTTGTGCTTAAATACATTCGATTTTCTGCAGTCGTGTTCTTGTTCACAACAATATTACGTGACACTTTTCAGTGACTTACTTCAACTGTATTCATATGAAGTTTATAATGTTAAAACTGTGATTGATAAAGTCTTAGACAATTATAATATTTTCCGTCAAAGATAAAGTCACTGAAAGTATAAAACAAATGATTAAACTTGTATAACACAATTTCAGTAACACTAATGGAGTCTCTAGAATTTTGGGTATTAAGAATCAATGGAAAACTCATAGAAGGTACTGGCTACATCAGTGATTATTTTCAATACTGTTTCATTTTGTCATGATTTGTTTGTGGATATGCAAATAAATCGTTTCCAGAGTAAGAGGAAGTTATATGACGTTGAATTATCCGTAAATATTCTCACTTATGGTAAATAGGGTCATGAATTTTTTAGTGTTCTGTTCTTTTTTATTTTTAAACAAATTCTATTAGAATAGAAGTTAAGCATATGGGTTAGTATTTTCAAGGTTTTCTAGATGTAAAATTTTAGTTTGACCCAAATATTAATGATCAATCTGGCTATAGCTCAATTCAGTTGAAACCACAAACCTATTCATTTATACTGGATAGACTTATTTTGTTTTCTGCAAATTTTCGTCTGTTCATCCTTTTTTCTTATGTAAATTGAACCTAATTGTTGAGATTGAACTCAGATTTATGTTTAACTTCTTTAAATAAGCTAGGTGGTGATTAGTTTAATCATGCGTGAAGGTCAATCCAGGTGTTTTATGATTTTTTGTAGTCTCATCCTGTCAAGCGCTAGTAATCACTCAGGTCTTTCACCGCAATAACACCATAAATAACAAAGCAACTAATAGATAGTCTATGAATTCCAAAGATTAATCGGCATTAAATATTCAACGACAGTTTGTCAGGGTTTGTCATTCGTTGTTGATGGCATTCAGGACTGTAACTTGTTGGTTTTTGTTACCCTGTCTGCTTTTTGAAAGTATTGTCTTTATTTAGCAGCATTTCAAAACCTGTAGTATATTTGATATGCGACTAGCAGTTCTGGAATGTAGGGTACATCTCTTGTGCTATTTAGGACTCGGTGATGTTAATATTGAGATCCGAACCCGATCCACTCAGCATATGCATATGTAAACAGAGATTGGTTAATTGCAGTCTTAAATATCAATAACGAAGAATTATAAGCTTCAACTAACAATTCCACACCAGCTGAAGAAGTTGTTATCTAACTGAACTCAGTAGTTCAATGAGTAATGCACTGATGCTTGAAAGGAAAAGTAGTGAGCTCGAGTATCAGTATGAACATCAACAAAAGAATGCAAGTGCATCTATCTAACCCATCCTAAATGGAGTAAAATACAGAAACTCATAACAATATATAGTTTACGTGTTAGAGGAATGCATTATTCTGTTTTCTTATCAAGTTATAAGTCGACACTGAGCTCCACAATTAATGATTACCTTTTTTCCCAGTCTGTCTCGAACATCTCACTTTAAAGATTTATAGCATTCTTATTGCACTGGTTTATAGCTAGGTAAATGTTGTTTTGTTTTCATAAGTTTCCTTTTAAGTCGTTAGTGCTTTTACAGATTATAGCAGCTCTCCTACAATCAATTTCGATTACGGTTAATTTTTGTAAAGCCCTATTATTAACTTACTTAGCAGACAGTGTTATTCGAGCAATAACTCGTCTATTTCTTCGTACTATTATGATCACTATCTTTCGGTATAATTGTGTACGCTTGGTTACATGACGACCTACACACATTTCTCTAGCTTAAATATCTCTGGGTAAATCATTCTCTTCTC